>NW_021703774.1:50807098-50955739 GCF_005190385.1 Monodon monoceros | reverse complement strand
GAGAGAGAGAGAGAGAGAGAGAGAGAGAGAGAGGGAGGGAGGGAGGGAGGGAGGGAGGGAGGGAGGGAGGGAGAGGGAGAGGGAGAGAGGGAGAGAGAGAGAGAGAAATTGACATTAAATAAAGAATGGAGTGAGGCAAAACTCTTTCCAGAGAGTTACCTGGCTTGCCCACCTCCTTTTTTCCCAGGAGGGCTAACACAGGTCTGACAACCAGGATAGGCCACTATCAGGAGAGTAGTAGAGAAGTTCCTGCTATCCAGGAGAACTGTAGCCTCTGTGCCTAGGGCAAATGCCTGCTAACAGGGGTTTCTCTTTGCCTGCACTGCTGTGGACATCAGGAGAATTTTTCATCTTCTGCATCTTATGGTCTGGGATTGCCTTTGAGGAAATTGGGAACCATGCAGACATGGCCTTGGTTTTCTCCATTCTGTCTGATTACTACTTTCCCAGCCTAAAAGTCAGGTTTGACATAAGCCACACAGAACAATGCATCATTCTCCCTTAGTGCCTCCCCCAGGTGGTATGAGAAGCATTTTATAGCAGATCTTTTGGAGAACCAATTCTCTGTCTGTTCTCCACATGATCCAAGTACAATGTGTAGGCATGACAACCCCCATTTTATTCAGGCGAAAGTCACCGTGTAAATACTAAGTACCTCATTCCTTACCTGTGGTACATCTTGGTTGGTACAAAATGAACTGGGAGACAGAAAGGATGGTCATGTCTCTCTGCCCAGAGCCATCTTCGTTTATTTTTGCAAAGAGAGGAATTCAGCAGTCTATTACTGTACCATCAACCCAGGAGGACCTGAAATCCTTGGTAGATAAGCAGCCTAGGGCATTTCTTTCTTCACAACTCCCCTGAAGGCTTCTAATGTAGAAATACAGAGTGATGGAATGATTTAGGGATGAACACAGGTATTGGCTGCCTACTTCTGGTTCAGCCGCTGCTTACTTTGGGGAGTTTATGTCAAGCTCCTCGTCTGTGGAAGATGGAACCAACAGATGTCATTTTCATCAGTGGGGGTGTTGATGTGCCAAAGGAGTGTGCATTTGTTGGGAAAGGGGTTGCAACTGGTAGGAAGGCTTTGATACCTTCCCAGGATGGGGTTTGAGAGGTGTAAGGCAGATAGGAGAGTCCGATTGTAGCATTCAGAGTGTGCATATCTATATGCTGTAGGAGTGGGTGGGCAGAGGCTTTTACCCACAAATTAAAGGCACACCGTGCACGGCAATATTCAGAGTGGGGAGGAGAGCAATTGAGAAAGCGTTGTGCACAAAATCAGCAGTTGCATGCTCTGTAGCATGAAGGTAATTGTCCCAGTGGGAACTGAGTCAGTACACGAGGGTGCACATCCCACCTGAGCCAGCCCCACAGCTGAGGGGTGGGAAACCTCAGCTGTCAGTCTCTGAATCAGAGAGCGGACGGGGGGGGGGGGAAAGCCCACCTACAGAGTTATTAGGAAGGATGCTGCATCTCCTTACCTCAGACTCCTTGTCTTAGGAAGGCTCTGGGAAGATGCTATACTATGATATGGTTTTAGAAATATATTCATCTAGTTACAAAGATTTCCACTGCTTGCCTGCTGGAAGGTTTAAACCATGAAGCTGAGTGTATCAACTCCATCTAAAAGTACTATTACACATTGGTAAATATTTAGGAGTGCCCTTCTGAGCCCAGAAGCAAGCACCATATTGATAGAGGGTCTAAAAGACATTAATAATTAATTACAGTAGTAGACATGTTTATATTTGACCTACTTACCTGATATCTGTGACAGATGTCTGACTCCTCCGTTCCAAGGCAGTGATGGGGTATCTGGTGTAGAAGAGCTTGGATCAAAGCAGCAGACCAAAGACTTGGCTTCCACAAGGCAGGTGGAGGAAGTCGAGGGGGGGGTGGTAAAGGATGGGCAGGATTTCTTAAGAGGCTTTTAAAAGCTTGAAACCATGAATTCAGCATGAGTTTCTCAGAAAGCTAGGCTGAGAAATGCCATAAGGAAAGGCTGTCCCCAAATGATTGCCTTAAGAGTCTATAATAATCAGAAGATGTGTTATCTTTTCTCAGACATGGTTGCAAATCAAGAATTGTCATTAATTAATTAGTACTAGGTTTGTCAATGTTGGTGAACTCATCGTGGAATTAAGAGCCAAATCACAATTCAGTTACTAGATATAACAATCGGAAATTCAAGCATCAATTGTAACCCCAAAGAACTAATATATCAAATGCTAATCTGCCCTAATGTTCGAGACTAATACCTCTAACACTAAATAATACATTTAATACCTGCTGCTGATAATATAATGCATACTCGTGCATCCATAGCCAAAAACAGAAATGAAGATTGCTTCAAATACTGGATATCAGGAATAGTTCAGATCCGGTTCCTGGCTTCTTTTCACAAATACGAAAATAGTAGTCATGATGGGCAGAGCTACCTTACGAGTGGTTGGAATACATCGCCTACATGTTGTCCTGCCCCCAAAAATCACCTCCAATGTTTGTAATTTCACCATGTAAGTCTGTTCTCTTGCATATAAAAGAGATCTTTTTGCCATTATATTTTGTATGAAAATTAAAATGCCCTTAGGAAGAAATAAGTCTTAGAAGTTTAGCCCTCAGGCAAAATAGAAGATTAGATTTTTGGAGTAGGAAGTGTTTTAGAGGTCATCCTGTCTACTGATTTCTGACATGAGGAAAAGGTGAAAGAACTTTCCCAAGGTTGTATCTATTAGCAGGGCTAGGAATAGCAGTCTAATCTGCTTCCTTCTCTACGTCTCTCTGCCAGTAAATGACGTCTGGGTCCTGGGAGATGACAGGGACCCAGTTCAGGGCTTGGGAGTGTGAAGGTGGGGGAAGGAAGACCATTTTCCAGGAAGCATAAGAGGACTACTAAGAGGTAAGAGTATCCTCACATCTTCTGGGATTGGTTCTAGCAAAAATAATCAGTTGCTATAACAAGTGAAAGAAAAAAGATTAAACTTTCTCCCCAGAGAAGCTTTAAACAGAGCAGACATGTTTCCATCTAAGCTGGAGATAGAGGGATCAACTTGCCAGTTTCCTGATGACTCTATCAGCTCAATGTTTTTTAATTACAGCATCCTGCCTCCAATTTCTTGCTGTTTTCTAGAGACCATCAATTAGACTTTGAATATCTTTACAAATCTGGTACTTCCTGCAAAACATCTTCTGTGTAAAGGCTAAAGGTATCTGGGTACCACGAACCTCCAAAGGCCTTAGGCTGCAGTCACCATGGCAACACTCTGATATGCCCTTAGAGTCCTTACTCCTTCCAACAGAAGAGCAAGAGGCCGTGGACGGAAGGAGCCACCCAAGGCACAAAAGTAAGGCCTTAACTCCAGACCTGGAAGGATAGATGGGAAAATTCAGGTAGTATGACTGGGCTGTAGACACACAACTTTCTTCTGGTTTCTTGTTCTGGTTCTGCCACCAACCAGCTTTGCAACTGTGGGCAAGTCACTCCACTTCTCTGGGAGTTTGCTCCCCTGTGGACGAGGGAGTTGGGTTTGCTATGCAGGTACTGGGGGACTTTCTAGTGCTATCCTTTCATGATGTTAAAAGCAGTGTGGTACAGAACACGCATATGCCCTCAGTCAGACAGACCTGGATTCCCATGTTGGCTCCACACTTACATTTAAGCGACCTTAATTCTTGGTTTGTCCCCTTATCTGTAACCCAACAGCTTCATCCCTACCTCCCTAAGATTTTTCTTTCCTTTCTCTTTTCGAACACTCACTTCTCTCCCTACTTTTGCTCCATACTCTCTGACATCCAGAACACATGTGTACCTTCAGTTCTCTAAAACTCAATCCCATTTCTTCCCTCCCTCCCTCCCTCCCTCCTTCCTTTCCTCCCTTTTTCCTTCTTTTATGTATTCTTTTGGGCCAGGAAGAATTGTACAATATAATGTGAGGGATGGGGATGCATAAACAAAGCAGAGTGGTGCATTCTCTAGTAGAGATGGGCAAAGTCTTGACGGAGAGCACAGAAAGGGAGCAAATCACTCCCTGGAAGAGACACTGGTGACATTTGTTGTGAACCTTCTAATAACTATGGAAGCAATACTCCAGGTCTCCATATGATTTACATATTTATGAGGGAAAGATTTAACATGTAACGCGTGCCTCCCTTCTCGGAGGGCAGAAGAGAGCAATAACAGTAGCAGAGCCCCACTGAAGGCACACACTACATCTGGCTGGTGCCCTTATTTGTAGCTCCTGAGCCCCGTGTCAGCACCTTGTTATGCAGTCCAAGACACAAGGCACTGCCATGGGAGATCTGTTTGCTAGAGGAGATGCTTCCTCCCCTGGAGGGTGAAGTGTTCTATAATCAAGGCTTCCCAACTTTAATGTGTGTATGATTCACCTGCAATTTGAATTCAGCATGTCTGTGGGAGCCCAGATTTTCTGCACTTCTAAGAAGCTCCCTGGCAATGCTGCTGCTGCTGGTCTGAAGACCGTACTTGAAGGGGCAAACTCTTAGAGAGTATGCCTGTTATTATCTTCCTGCAGTTCTCAGGACTCTTAAAAAAAAAAAAAAAAAAAAAAGGAGGCTCCTAGGAAGCACAGGGGCTAAGGAAACAAAAGGTCAGTGATGTCTGGCCAGGAGGTGCAAACCTGACTTATGAAAATCTTGGTGCTCCCCTAGTCTTTAATCTCTCAACCAGTTAGGAGGCAGATGCCTGACCTATATATACCAATAGTCTAAGCAAAGAGAGGAGAGAGGAGAGAAAGAAAAAAGGAAACTTAACTAAATCAAAATTCTGTGGGCTGAGAGCTAGCTTGCTTGTGAATGTGTTTACAGGTAAGCAGCCCCACAGACCAGCTGAATCATGCTGGCTGAGAAAAGGGCTTTTCCCCCCAAGCCCATCAGAGTAAATCTGTTCATAAGTGGGACAGGGAGTACTTGTCACTCTACACAAACATACGTCAGACGAGATGATTAAATCCGCAGCAGCAATGTGCAAGCACCCAGAGGCCCCAAACTTCAGACTGCTAAGGTACCGTGCCACCTCTAGGCACCTAATCTAAGAAATAGAATGAATTATTTCTGTTTTCAATTCTGTCCTCCTCTCTTCCAGCCTGTGCGATTACTACCCTTACAGCATTAATAAAAACAGCCACCAGAATTTATGTAAGGTCATTCTTCCAAGGATCTCAAACTTGGAGGAATGAATCAATCAATGTTATTTATCAAGCATTTTCAGATAGGAGGTGTGGGGAATAAAAAAAAACAGTATTTAGTATGTACACTCCCTTAAATTGAAAATTTTGCAGATGACTTGTAGAATAAAACTTGGGAGAGGCTATACAGCTAAGTGAATGCAGAAGCTGGACTTAGCATACTTTCTGGAGTCAGGCTGCTTTGGTTCAAATCCCATCTCTGTCATTTACAATTGTGAGGGGCGGGATATGTCATTTCATCTCTTTCAGCCTCAGTTTGCACATCTGTAAAAGGGGCACAATAACTGTGTGGATATCATAGGATGTTGTGATGGTAAAATAAGGTAAAGCATATAAAGGGTAGAGCAAGCTCACAGTAGATATTACATTAGATAGTTTCTATGTTTGGGGGAAAGGGAAGGGAAGGAAAGGAAAGGAAAAAGAAATATATTACTCACTTGCAAAAGCAGACTTCTTCCTGGAAACAGAGAAGTTTATCATCTGGGCCATTGTATCAGGGTCACTGGGTAATATAATAGAAAAGGTCTTCAATTACAGTTCTGTGGCAGACATAGATAAGACATTCAAACAGATATTTCTTATATAGATCCTCTAAAAAAGCAGAGAATATAATAACATCACTCATCACCGAAATGCCTGTGCCTGCCTAGGTCACATGGCCCAGGTACATTGTTTCTGATGCTGTAACTTATTAGAGTGATAGAGCTTGGAGTATCAGAGAGAATGGCTAGTTAACATGCCCATTAGACTGTCTCTTTCAAAGAGCGCATCTTAAGCTCACTACTAGCAAGTACTGGATTGCAGGCAATTCCTAGTTGAATTCCTTGATGGGGAACCAGGGTATGGTACTACCATAACATTTTTAGATACAGACATGAGGGAGGCAGAGTTTCTATTCCAGTTATAGTAGAAGTAGAAGACATGGATAGGCAGAAAGGTGGGGGAATGTTCTAAGAAATGGGGGCAGAATGAGCCTAGGTACATAGTCCTAGACACAGTGATGAGTCAGCCTAATGTTCACATTCCAGATCCACCCTCCTGCCCTTCATTCTTTTCATTTTCAAGTAAGAATTTTATTGAGATATAATACACAAACCATAAAGTTCACCCCTCTAAAGTGTACAGTTCAGTAGTTCTTATTCAAAAAGTTGTGCATCAATCACCACTCTCTAATTCCAGAACATTTGCCTGACCCAAGAAAGAAATCCTTTATCCATTAGCCATCACTCTGCATTCCTCCCTGACCCCCAGTCCTTGGCAATCACTAATCTCTTTTCTGTTTCTATAGATTTGCCTATTCTGAGCATTTCATATAAATGGAATCATATAATATGTATGATTTTCTTTTCACTTTCTTCAAAGTGTTCCTTTGAAGCACAAAGTTTAAAATGTTGATGAAGTCCAATTTATCTATTCTTTTCTTTCGTTGCTTCGGTGTCATATCTAAAACTCCACTGCCTAATCTAAGGTCACATAGATTTACCGCTATGTTTTCTTCTAAGAGTCTTTCAGTAGTAGCTATTACATTTAGACCTCTGATCCATTTTGAGTTAATTTTTGTATGTAGTTTGAGAAGGGGGTCCAACTTCATTCTTTGGTATGTGTATATCCACTTGTCCCAACGTGTGTTGAAAAGATTTGTCCCCCCTGGAATTGTCTTAGCACATGTGTTGAAAATTTATTGATCATAAATGTATGGCTTGATTTCTAAACCTTCAATTCCATTCGATTGCTCTGTATGTCTATCTTAATGCCGGTTACCACACTGTATTTATTAGCCTAGCTTTGTAGTCAGTTTGGAAATCAGGAAATGTATGACCTCCAACTTTTTCTTTGTCAAGATGTTATTACTATTCTGGGGTTTTTGAAGTTCAACTTGTCATTTTCTGCAAAAAATGCGGCTGAAATTTGATAGGGATTGTGATGAATCTGTAAATCGATTTGTGGAGTATTGCCATCTTAACAATATTAAATCTTCTGATTTATAAAGATGGCATGTCTTTCCATTTAAATCTTTAATTTCTTCTGATGATATTTTGTAGTTTTTTGGTCTTAAATTCTCAGACTTCTGCTAAATTAATTCCTAAATATTTTATCCTTTTTGATACTATTATAAATGGGATGATTTCCTTAATTTCATTTCTGGATTTTTCATTGTTTGTGTATAGAACTACAATTGATTTCCATATATTGATCTTATATCCTGAAACCTTGCTGAACTAATACGGTCTAAATTTTTTTGGAGGATTCCTTAAAATTTTCTATTTACAAGGGCATATCATTTTCAAACGTAATCTTACTATGCCCTTTATTCTTAATGACTCCTCTTCAGCCTATACGTTCTTGCTTTTGCTATCAAGATGCATTCTTGCTCTCGTTGCCTCCTGTGAAAGAAAAATAATTTTTTTTAATGATCTTACTGGGAGCACCTGAGAAAATTGTTTTACTGCAGAGTCAGATTGGCCTACAGAAAAACCTATCAGTCTCAACACTATTTGTGGGCACACAAATGCCTCCAAAAGCTAACATAGTAAAAAGGTGAGAATAATCAGTACTCTAAAGCGTTTGTTCAAAGTTCTCAGCTGCCTCCAAGGACCATTCAACAGCAGCAGTAATCAGATCGGCATGGGAAACCACACATAGCCTCCATACTTGTTCCCAGGACTATTTAGTTCACGCATCCATTGTGCCAGCATCACAGTGACTAATGACAGATGCTGGCTTTCACCAGCTGACCAGCTCATTCTAACTGTTTAGTGCCTCTTCCACAGTAGAAGTTCTCTGCTGAATGTTAACATGCAGTTCAAAAGCCTTCACACTTCCTGTCCACTTTCATCCACGTGCCTTTTTACTAGGCCTCTTTGTCTTCGATTTTCCAATCTTTCTCCTTTCAGGCCCTTGATCAACCAACCATGCCATTCACTACTGCCCATGAGTTTATCTATGGTTTTATTTCAGGCCACTTCTGTTTCTACCCAGAGTTGATGACTAGTTGCATCTAACATCAACATTCTTCCCACTGAGAGGATATGCCCTCATCACTATCCATCACCACCACACTAGAAATAAAGGTTGGGCTTTTTACTTCTCTGTTATCTGGTCATAAAGGCCTCCCAGTAGGTCACAGATGTGAGCTATCGGAGATACACTAATGCAACACTGATGGATGGCATTTGACTCTGGGCCACCTGCTTGATTGGCTTACTTGTGCTCTCCAGCTTTGATATTTCCCAATCTTGGATGTACCATATCCATCTTAGAATGGATTGCTGCAGGACTAGCCCCACCTTATGACTTGGTGGCTTTGACGGAACCCAGCTCATGATGGATACTCTTGCCACAAGGTCATTGGTATCTCGTAGTCAGAAGCTCTGTATTTACCAAAGCCAAGCAGCACATCAGTAACCGTTTTCTAATGGTGACAGTCCTCTGTTGTAGATGGTAGGGACTTTCTTCAGAACCCCACAGGTCCACATTGTGATTCTTCTATTGGAGCTTCCCATAAACTCTACACACTATCTTCGCCCACCATAGATGCTGTTAGTCCTACAGGGTCTCCTGGGTCATATGACTCAAGTGTCAAGACCACTGCACAGCCTTGTCCTGCTGAGCTTTCCTGCTTGAGACATTACTCAAAGTTCACAGGCTTTAGTGTTACCCAGTAAATGGGTCAGCAGTATTGCCAGGTACAGAATATGCTCCCTCTAGAACTTGAAAAGGCTACTAAAATTTATGCTTTCCTAGTAGTGGGAGGTGTAAGATAGATATAATATTTTGTTGTTTAATTTGACGAGGATGGTCTAGCTTTCTTCACAACTTCGGATCCTTAAATAGTTCTTTAATGTACTGGGGTTCTGAAGCTTTAATCTCCACCCTCTAGAGCACATCCGTTTTGCCAAGGCTTCCAACATACTTGCTACTGCTTTCTCATCTGGTTTGATTAGCGTGACATTGTCAATATAATGGGCCAATTTGATGCCCTGTGGAATGTCAGACACTTCATACCCCTTCTAGCAATATAACAGAGAGTCAAAGTGTTAATATAACCTGAGACAAGACCATATTTGTATACTCTTGTCCATCTCACGTAAATATGAACTGTGTCCGGTCCTCTTTTCCTATAGGGATGGAAAATAATGCACTCACCGGATCAACGGCCACTTAATATGTGTTGGAGCCTATATTAATCCGCTTTAGTAAAATCATGTCCGGCATAGCAGCTGCGTTTGGGTCCACTACTTGCTTTGCAGTAGTGCATCATTTGGTCTCAATTCATTCCATTTTTGTATGGGACATTCTATTGAATTAAATGGGGATTTGTCACAGATCATCACCCTTGTATTCTTTACCTCTTTGAAGGTAGCACTAATATTTACTATTTTCCCCACGTTGCAATATTATTGTTTTATTTACTCTTGGCTTGCGTGAAAGTTGCAGAGACTTCCATCCCGCTTTCACTACTATATTTCTTACTCCACAGATTAAGGAACAAATACTAAATCCAAGGGTTTCTGCCAAATAACAAGCATGTCAATTTCAATTTTTTACCAGCAAATGACCATCAGGTGTGTCCTTGAACCCTGGTGACCCACTGTGAGCCAGACCAAGGATTCCAGAATTTCATTTATTTCCTGGCGCATACAGCACCACTGTATGGCAACACTCCCCAAATTGATCCCTAGATTCAACTCTAACAGGAAGGCTATTTCGGCATATTGAAGACTTTGGGTATTTCCTTTTACCAAATGCATGTCACTTAGTAAATAGCTGTAGTCCCTGGGAGAAGGACTAGAGGAATTTCAACTGAATACAATTGCAGGATCCCTTTTCATAGGAAACCAGCATCTCTTTCTGCCCTCAATGTTCTGGTTCTGAGAACTGACTCAAGTTTGGAAACTTGACAAAGTGACAAGAATTTTAACTTGAGAGGTTTCCCTCATCTCTTCCTATCATCCATCCTTGATACCTTTTGCTTGTGTAAACTAAGAAGTATCCCCTTTGCCTAACTGTCCCCTAACTTGCCTCTGAAAACACCAAGTTCCCATTAATATCTCCATACCTCTTTGGAGGTTAAATTTCCTCTCCAGCCCAACCCAAAGACCCTTGGATTTTGCCACATAATGTGGTATCTATGGCCACCTTGCTTCATTACAATAATTGCAACTACCTTGCTTCCGAGGGTTTGAGTGCCACCAATGAACCTTTGCTGTTTGGGGATATAATCGGGCTATTAGGAAGCCCAATTCTATATTAGCCTCTCCTATCATCAGCCTTGATCTACAGAGAACTGTCATGACTAAGCTGATCCAACTTTCACCAGGGTATTCCTTATCGGTATGACACTTGGAGTGTCCTTCAGGCCCTCCCATGGAACATATTCAACTGGTGCATTTCCAGCCTTATATAGTATATGCAGTCCAGTGTGCCAACTTCTTTGAAACTTTTGATCTATTCCTTCACCATACTCCATGGAAGTTCTAGCACTTCTACTTCACAATACGTGGGCCTCGGCCTTTTCCAGATTCTAAAGCCCTTCTAGTAGTAGATCAGTATCATCTCTTGGGTCTTTGCAATTGTGTCAAATCATATAAAAAGAAGACTGTTCCTGTGTTGATAAACTCTTGATTATCTAACCTTATGTTCTGTCCCTCTTGATCCAGTACTCCAGGGTTCAGTCCCATGCATACTACCAGCTACTACAAGTACCAATTAGCTATGCCTTGCAGCTCCTTTGGTGTATACCCTCTCTCCTTCCATAGCAGGCTTATCACATCTCTAGACTGGTTTACTGAGATTCAGTCTTCCTTATTGAATTGGTTGCCAAGAGGGGTGGTGGGACTAATCCTGAAGCAGGCAAGCATTGTTGCATGAGGTGCATGCCTCCTTTGAGGTCTCTGCATCACTTTCAAGGAAAGGGAGGGATACTGTCTTCTAACAAGGCAGAGGGGAGGAGGGGACTTCTGAAGACCCAGCAAGTCAAGGTCCTTAACCACATCTACTTAGCCCATTACATGTCTCAGTAGCCTACTCCTTCCCCATTAGGGTGCTGTATTTGGCAAAGAAACTTACTAAGACTGAGAATTCAATCCTATCTGAAGCTCTACTACTTTAATGATTAAGTCCTGAGCCTAGTTTTTTATTCTCTTGGTACGAACTCTGGTTGCAGGAGATCAGGGTTTCCCTAAATGCAGCTGAGGCCCTCTAGCTTTCATATTTTGTCTTGAAATGGTGATTAGTCACCTGAGCCTGTCATTATTTATCTTTCAAAAATCAATGGTGCTCAGCAACAGCCACCCAATTCCATGGTTCTTATAATTATATTTTCCTTATCCCTTCAATCATGAGAAATACTGCAGCAGGGCGTGTATCCTCTTCTGTGGACATCCCATATCATTCTATTGCTGGTGAATGTTTTAACAATTGCACAGAAATTTTCCTGATTTTAACAATTGCACTGATATAGCATTTCAGGGGCAAGCTCTACTCCACCTACTACCGGTGATGGGGTTCTCATTGCCAGAGAGCCAATGACTGACCCATGTCCAAAATTCCATTTTGAAAGTCAGCTTCCTAAAACTACTTTTTGTATCAATGGATTCTTAGATGAGAAGTTGCAAGCAGAAGCTTTAGTAGGAAGGGTTCTTGAGGGATATATATGTAAGGAAGTGAAGATGGAAAGTTTGGGCAGAAGAAGAATCTGACTTGAAATGAGGTTGTAACTGAGACCTAAGCAGACTCTATAGGGAGTCTTGGAGCTTGAATGGCCCTTCAGAGTTGTCCCAAATTGAGGCAAGACAGCTAGTCTTTTAAATCTCTAGGCAGGCAGTCATTAGCCATAGGTTACCCAGAAGGAGTTATGCATGGGAGGAGGCATAACTTTGGTCAAGTCAGTTCCTAGTGAGACGCATAGCTGTGACCTATGAGCATTCAGGAGTCAATATTCCAAGAAGCAAGGGGATATGTCATCAACCCTGAAGAGGGAACCTCTGTGGCACATCACAACATCTGTTACAATGACCATCTCTATTATCACCCAACTAGGACCACTGCCTGCATTTCACAGTATCTTACCAGACTGGAATCTCCACACCCTTGCAGGTATAGTTGCTTATTCTAGACATCCAGGGTTGGTTTTTAAAGCAAAAAGAAAATACTCTGCTGCCATAGTACCACCACAAAAGATCCACTAAGCTTGGCTGGCAAGTAGGGGCCATGGGTGATCACGTAGGGTATTTTCGCCATAAACATCTTTGCCGCAAGCATTTTTGCCACAAACGTTTTCACCACATAACTAATTGGCCTTAAGGTAATTCTGTTGTAAAAGATAAAATAACAAAATATAAAAGGACATAATGAAACATGAAAAATGAACTACAAAATTAAAAAGACTTTATTGCAAAATACAAAGTATTTGAATATATTTTAAATGGGTGTAGATTCAGGGCAATGCTGTACAAATAATTGATTTTATTTTGTGGGTTGTACCTAAGCACTTGTCTTCCAAGTCTTTCATTCATAGTTTATATATATATATATACTATATATATAGTGTATATATATATATACATATTTTTTTTATTATTTTTTCTTGTTGATTTGTCCCCTCCTTCAGCATTGCACTTTTTTTCATTTAAATTTCTTCCTTCTTTAAGAAGAGGTAACCATTTCCAAATACCAGGATACATGCTGGTAACCGAGCTTTGTATTGTTTTGTGAAAGACTCTGCGCTATTGTTTGTCCTTAGCATCTTGTCAGTTGTACCTTCATAGACTTTCCAAAGTTCTATGGGAAGTGTAGGCTCAACCCTGCATCTTTGGGGCCCTTGACTTCTTTCTCCTCCAGCGTAGTATGTTTCAAAATAAGAAACCAACTTTTGGGGGTGAATCATTGTCATCCGACAGTTGGATAAACCTATCAATAAAGTCACTAACTGGAAGAAATACTAACTCATTTCAATCAGTTGAAACCAAACTGTCAAACCAAAAATTGTCAACCAGTTATTTTATCTTTCATAGCAAAATTGCCTTACTGCCAATTAATTATGTGGTGAAAATGTTTGCGGCAAAGATGCTTATGGCAAAAGTACCTAGAACCATGGATGACAACACGGTGCCAGTTAGTGATGGAAGACTAAACTAGCCCTCCATTCTGTTGGCACTCTGGTTGTAGCACCTTTCCTTTCTTTGGCTCAGAAACTGATCAAATAGGTCTGGAATACAGAGAGAAAAACTTTCGTTCGGCATTACAACTTTTTGACTATGACATTATGCTGATTAATAATCACCTTGAAACTACAGAGCATCACCCTCTAATTAATGTTGCCCTGACTCTCAGACCTCTTGCAGTCTCCTGACTCTCAGACCTCCAGGGTCAAGTCAGAGCCCAAAACAGTCCATTTTATTCTCATCAGAGAGAGAGAGAGAGAGAGAGAATGACTGTGACAGAGACCGACTGGATGTTCAGCAAACCTTTTCCCTATTTACCATTCACACACAGTTAGTCTGTATCTGCCAGCCTCCTGAAGTTAAGTGTGGCCATGTGCCTGAACTCTGGACAAAGGAATCGAGTACCTCCTCCCATGCCTGGCCCATGAATGCTCCCAACTGCAATTCTCTTTTTTCTTTCCTCTCCTATGAGAAGGCAGGAAAGTGTTCTGAGGACTGAAGGTTAGAGCCATGAGATATAAGGTACAAGGGTCCTTGGACCTCTGCTTGGATGACAGCTGTCCAGGGGAGCTGCTCCTCTAAATCAGACTGTTACACAAACAATCATTTGTTATGTTATGCCAGTGGAATTTGGGGGTTGTTTGTTACAACGGTTGGCTTACGCTGACTAATACCGAGATAAGCAAATTAACACGAGTCAGAGGGAACCCAAGGGAACCTGAGCTGTGTTTCTCTCCAGTTCTAGGCATTAATTACTTGGTAACATTTAAAAATTCACAGCACCCACCCAGTGACTTGAGCTGACCAAAATAATCATTTTGAAAACGAACAAGTATTCATCCGAAAGTTACCTTGGTGGAAATATGAGGTAGGCAGGACTTTCCTGTGATCAGAAGGGTCTCAATGCAGCTGAGATTTATCTGTAGCCTCTGTCTTACTCTTCGGACACCCCACATGGAGATGGAGATCTCATGCAGTAGAGAATGACCTATCTTCCTCCTTCCTATCCCCAGCCTCTTTCTTCAATACAAGCAAATCTAACTGGAGGGCTGTATCCTGCACCTACTTGGAAATGCTTTTTTTTTTTTTTTTAATTCCAAAGAACATAGGATCTGTTGATCTATTCACAGGAGTTTGTCTGGGGGCATTCCACCAAGAGAGTATGTGCACATCAACCTAAGGCAAGGAAGGTGGGCTTGGGAGAAACATTCTTGCACTTAGCCATGCTAGCCTGGCACTCTACAAAGTTCATATTCTTCCAATTAAGCTGTTCAATTCTCAATCATCTGGAGCTACTGCCAACTGCCGATAGTCAGAGTGGCTGCTGCCGGGAATGTCAGCAATTCTGCTTTTCTGCCTGTCCTGGACTAGCTTCATGTATTCTTCCGGCCACCCCATGACAGTCAGGAACTAGCTTCTCTTCACTTAGATGGTATCAAGGGAGACACCTGGGAAGGTGCAGTGGTGCTACTATGCAATAATTTCTTTTAGTGACCACAGTCTATGCTTGATACTGTGCCATTCCAGTGCTTTAAACCCCACCTTATCCAAGTCAGATGTCAATTCTTGTTCCTGGAGAGAGCAAACAGCATGGGTAGTGGGGAGAATGCTGGCTGAGCATACTTTCCCTGCCAGCCTGGGCTGGTGCTTTATATAACATCATCTCAGAGAATCTCTGAATCATCCAGGAAGGTAAATACTGTATCCTGATTTCACAAACAAAGAAGCCAGGAATAGCTAAGTCACTTGACTATCACCTTCTCTCCATTCTCATTACCAACATCCTGGATTAGAAACTTATCATCTTCCCCTAAACCTTGTAAAAGGCTGCCTGGGTTTTTTAGCATCTAAATTCCATCCTCTAGACGTGCATTGTTCAATATTGCAGCATTAGCCACATGTGGCTGTTGAGCACTCGAAATGTGGCTAGACAGAATTGAGATGTGCTAAAAGCATGAATTACACACTGGATTTTGAGGACTTAGTACAATAAAAAGGAATATAAAACATCTCATTAAGATTGTTTAATATTGATTACACGTTGAAATGATTATATTTGAATATGTCAAGTCAAATAAAATATTCAAATTAGTTTTTCCTTTTCCTCTTCCTTTTTTAATGTGGCTAATACCAAATTTAAAGTTACAAATGTGGCTTGCATTTGTGGTTCATAATATCTATGAATTGGATAGCACAGAGGTTGACCAGAATGTTCTCTTTGAAGCACAAATGGACCGTGCTACTCTCCTGCTCCCATAGCAGTAGGATAAACTCCAAGTTCCTTAAAATGGCTGACAAGACCCCACCCCACCGTGTTCTGTTCTTGTCTCTCTCATGTCTCCCAGCTCTCCACATTTAATTTTATGCTCCTGCCACCTCCACGAGTGGGTAATTCTTTACCCACATCATAGTATTTCTAGCACCTCTGCTTTGTTTATGCTCTTCCCTCTGCCTGAAACAACTTTCTCCCTAAGAGACCCCTGGAAAACTACTTCCTGCTCATTTTTGCATACTTAATGCCTCCTTCCAGAAGACTTCTCTAATGCTTCTCCTGAACAGAGGGCCAGGCTTAGGGTAAGGCAGTCAGGGCCCCCATGGCACAAAATTTAAGAGCACTCTTCCACAAACCTAAGAGTAGCACCTCCTTAAACTTGGTGCCCCAGGTACCTAGCTGGCCTCAGCCTAGCTTGCCCTGGCTGCCTTGTTGGATATTCCCCCTCTTGGAGTAACGTCCCTGTGTAAGTCTATGGCTGCACTGAAGAAATGTTTTAAAATTATCTCTGCATGTGATTGTTTTGAGGGTAGAGACTGATGTTTAATCATGAAACCAAGCAGAACCCTGTGGGGCTCCTGGGCATGGAAGCCTTTCTCTGTCCCCCATCTCTTGTTGTAGGGAATAGGCTTCAGCCTCTATGACCTTCCCTGTGCTCCAAAGGGCAGGTTTAAACAGTTGTTAATCAGGGAAGGGAGGGGATGCAGAGACAAGGGAGGAACAGTCAAGTAACAATAGTGCATGTGGAAAGGAGGTCCTCTGGACTATGGAGTGCTGGAGTTTGGAGATTCTTTCCCATTATAGGTTATTACAAGATATCAAATATAGTTCCTGTGCTATACAAAGCTGCTGGCCTCACTGAATGCTGGAACAACCTCCCAAAGGCACAGCTGAAGCAACAGCTCAGATATTTCTTTTTGAGGATGGTGCCTACATGCTCTAGGACACAGTATGTACTTTGAATCAAATAACTTAATATGGTTCTGTGGCCCAATAAAAAGAATACAGTGGTGACCAGTCCCTCCCATCAGGAAACTTGCTCAAACCTCTTAGATAGCCTCATCCACCAGAGGGCAGACAGCAGAAGCAAGAAGAACTACAATCCTGCAGCCTGTGGCACAAAAACCACATCCACAGAAAGATAGACAAGATGAAAAGGCAGAGGGCAATGTACCAGATGAAGGAACAAGATAAAACCCCAGAAAAACAACTAAATGAAGTGGAGATAGGCAACATTCCAGAAAAAGAATTCAGAATAATGGTAGTGAAGATGATCCAGGACCTTGGAAAACGAATGGAGGCAAAGATTGAGAAGACGCAAGAAACGGTTAACAAAGACCTAGAAGAACTAAAGAACAAACAAACAGAGATGAACAATACAATAACTGAAATGAAAACCACACTAGAAGGAATCAATAGCAGAAAAACTGAGGCAGAAGAATGGATAAAGACAGAATGGTGGAATTCACTGCTGCAGAATAGAATAAAGAAAAAAGAATGAAAAGACACGAAGACAGCCTAAGAGACCTCTGGGACAACATTAAACGTAACAACATTCGCATTATAGGTGTCCCAGAAGGAGAAAAGAGAGAGAGAAAGGACCCGAGAAAATATTTGAAGAGATTGTAGTAGAAAACTTACCTAACATGGGAAAGGACATAGCCACCCAAGTCCAGAAAGCTCAGGATAAACCAAAGGAGAAACATGCCAAGACACATAGTAATCAAATTGGCAAAAATTAAAGACAAAGAAAAATTACTGAAGGCAGCGAGGGAAAAATGACAAATAGCATACCAGAGAACTCCCATAAGGTTAACAGCTGATTTCTCAGCAGAAACTCTACAAGCCAGAAGGGAGTGGCATGACATATTTAAAGTGATGAAAGGGAAGAACCTACAACCAAGATTACTCTACCCGGCAAGGATCTCATTCAGATTCGAGGGAAAAATCAAAAGCTTTACAGACAAGCAAAACATAAGAGAATTCAGCACCACTGAACCAGCTCTACAACAAATGTGAAAGGAACTTCTCTAAGTGGGAAACACAAGAGAAGAAAAGGACCTACAAAAACAAACCCAAAACAATTAAGAAAATGGTCATAATAACATACATATCGATAATTACCTTAAACGTGAATGGATTAAATGCTCCAACCAAAAGACACAGGCTCGCTGAATGGATACAAAAACAAAATCCATATATATGTTGTCTACAAGAGACCCACTTCAGACCTAGGGACACATACAGACTGAAAGTGAGGGGATGGAAAAAGATATTCCATGCAAATGGAAATCAAAAGAAACCTGGAGTAGCAATACTCATATCAGATAAAATAGATTTTAAAATAAAGAAGGTTACAAGAGACAAGGAAGGACACTACATAATGATGAAGGGATCAATCCAAGAAGAAGATATAACAATTATACACATATATGCTCCCAACATAAGAGCACCTCAATATAGAAGGCAACTACTAACAGCTATAAAAGAGGAAATCGAAAGTAACACAATAAAAGTGGAGGAATTTAACACCTCACTTACACCAATGGACAGATCATCCAAAAAGAAAACCACTAATGAAACACAAGCTTTAAATGACACAATAGACCATACAGATTAAATTGATATTTATAGGACATTCCATCCAAAAACAGCAGATTACACTTTCTTCTCAAGTGCGCACAGAACATTCTCCAGGATCGATCACATTGTGGGTCACAAATAAAGCCTCAGTAAATTTAAGAAAATTGAAATCATATCAAACATCTTTTCAGACCACAACACTACGAGATTAGAAATCAATTACAGGGAAAAAATGGTAAAAAACACAAACACATGGAGGCTAAACAATATGTTATTAAATAACCAAGAGATCACTGAAGAAATCGAAGAGGAAATCCAAAAATACCTAGAGACAAATGACAATGAAACATGATGATCCAAAACCTATGGGATGCAGCAAAAGCAGTTCTAAGAGGGAAGTTTATAGCAATACAACCTACCTCCAGAAACAAGAAAATCTCAAATAAACAGTCTAACCTTACACCTAAAAGAACTACAGAAAGGAGAACAAAAAACCCCCAAAGTTAGTAGAAGGAAAGAAATCATAAAGACCAGAGCAGACATAAATGAAACAGAAACAAAGAAAACAATAGCAAAGATCAATAAAACTAAAAGCTGGATCTTTGAGAAGATAAAAAAATTGATAAGCTATTAGCCAGACTCATCAAGAAAAAGAGGGAGAGGACTCAAATCAATAAAATTAGAAATGAAAAAGGAGAAGTTACAACAGACACCACAGAAATACAAAGCATCCTAAGAGACTACTACAAGCAACTTTATGCCAATAAAATGGACAACCTGGAAGAAATGGACAACTTCTTAGAAAGGTATAACCTTCCAAGGCTGAACCAGGAAGAAATATGAACAGACCAATCACAAGTAATGAAATTGAAACCGTGATTAAAAATCTTCCAACGAACAAAAGTCCAGGACCAGATGTCTTCACAGGTGAATTCCATCAAACATTTAGAGAAGAGCTAACACCCATTCTTCTCAAACTCTTCCAAAATATTGCAGAGGAAGGAACACTCCCAAATTCATTCTATGAGGCCACCATCACCCTGATACCAAAAGCAGACAAAGATACTACAAAAAAAGAAAATTACAGACCAATATCACTGATGAATATAGATGCAAAAATCCTCAACAAAATACTAGCAAACAGAATCCAACAGCACATTAAAAGGATCATACACCATGATCAAGTGGGATTTATCCCAAGGATGCAAGGATTCTTCAATATACGCAAATCAATCAATGTGATACACCATATTTACAAATTGAAGAATAAAAACCATATGATCATCTCAATAGATGCAGAAAAAGCTTTTGACAAAATTCAACACGAATTTATGATAAAAAACTCTCCAGAAAGTGGGCATAGAGGGAACCTACCTCAACATAATAAAGGCCATATATGACAAACCCACAGCAAACATCATTCTCAATGATGAAAAACTGAAAGCATTTCCTCTAAGATCAGGAACAAGACAAGGATGTCCACTCTCACCACTATTATTCAACATAGTTTTGGAAGTCCTAGCCATGGCAATCAGAGAAGAAAAAGGAATACAAATTGGAAAAGAAGAAGTAAAACTGTCACTGTTTGCAGATGACATGATACTATACATAGAGAATCCTAAAGATGCCACCAGAAAACTGCTAGAGCTAATCAATGAATTTGGTAAAGTTGTAGGATACAAAATTAATGCACAGAAGTCTCTTGCATTCCTATACACTAATGATGAAAAATCTGAAAGAGAAATTAAGGAAAGACTCCCGTTTACCACTGCAACAAAAAGAATAAAATCCCTGGAATAAACCTATCTAGGGAGACAGAAGACCTGTATGCAGAAAACTATAAGACACTGCTGAAAGAAATTAAAGATGATACCAACAGATGGAGAGATATACCATGTTCTTGGTTTGGAAGAATCAATATTGTGAAAATGACTATACAACCTAAAGAAATCTACAGATTCAATGCAATCCCTATCAAATTACCAATGGCATTTTTTACAGAACTAGAACAAAAAATCTTAAAATTTGTATGGAGACCCAAAAGACCCCAAGTAGCCAAAGCAGTCTTGAGGGAAAAAAACGGAGCTGGGGGAATCAGACTCCGTGACTTCAAACTATACTACACAGCTATAGTAATCAAGATAATATGGTACTTGCACAAAAACAGAGATATAGATCAATGGAACAGGATAGAAAGCCCAGAGATAACCCACGCACCTATGGTCAACTAATCTATGAGAAAGGAGGCAAGGATATACAATGGAGAAAAGATAGTCTCTTCAATAAGTGGTGCTGGGAAAACTGGACAGCTACATGTAAAAGAATGAAATTAGAACACTCCCTAACACCATAGACAAAAATAAACTCAAAATGGATTAGAGACCTAAATGTAAGACCGGTCACTACAAAACTCTTAGAGGAAAATGTAGGAAGAACACTCTTTGACGTAAATCACAGCAAGACTTTTTTTGATCCACCTCCTAGAGTAATGGAAATAAAAACAAAAATAAACAAATGGGACTACTGAAACTTAAAAGCTTTTGCACAACAAAGGAAGCTACAAACAAGATGAAAAGACAACCCTTAAAATGAGAGAAAATATTTGCAAACAAATCAACAAAGGATTACTCTCCAAAATATATAAACAGCTTATGCAGCTCAATATTAAAAAACAAACAACTCAGTCCAAAAATGGGCCAAAGACCTAAGTAGACATTTCTCCAAAGAAGACATACCGATGGCCAAGAAGCACATGAAAAGCTGCTCAACATCACTATTAGAGAAATACAAATCAAAACTACGATGAGGTATCACCTCACACCAGTTAGAATGGGCATCATTAAAAAATCTACAAACAACAAATGCTGGAGAGGGTGTGGAGAAAAGGGAACCCTTGTGCACTGTTGGTGGGAATGTAAATTGATACAGCCACTATGAAGAACAGTATGAAGGTTCCTTAAAAAACTAAAAATAGAATTACCATATGACCCAGCAACCCCACTACTGAGCATATACCCAGAGAAAACCATAATTCAAAAAGACACATGCAACCCAATGCTCATTGCAGCACTATTTACAATAGCCAGGTCATGGAAGCAACCTGAATGCCCATCGACAGACGAATGGATAAAGAAGTTGTGGCACATATATACAATGGAATATTACTCAGCCATAAAAAGGAATGAAATTGGGTCATTTGTAGAGACGTGGATGAATCTAGAGACTGTCATACAGAGTGAAGTAAGTCAGAAAGAGAAAAACAAGTAACATATATTAATGCATATATGTGGAACCTAGAAAAATGGTACAGATGAACCGGTTTGCAGGGCAGAAATTGAGACACAGATGTAGAGAACAAACGTATGGACACCAAGGGGGGAAAGTGGGGGTGGTGGTGTGATGAATTGGGGGATTGGGATTGACATGTATACACTGATGTGTAAAAAATGGATGACTAGTAAGAACCTGCTAGAAAAAAACATAAAAAAATAATTTAAAAAAAGAAACAATAGTGCAGCCTTGGGGCAGGGTCCTGGTTCAGCCTCAATGGATACACATAACAGTATCTTTGAGCTCTTCTGCAGAACTAAAACCCCCAACAAATGGAAGATATCAACTACTTAATGAAACATTCTTCACTCTCGAGAGAAGGTCACAGATCAATAACCTTGAGAACCATAAAAGCTTATCAGGAGACCACCTGAGGTCAGATTAAAGGACTGCAGGCCCTGCACACACCCTGATCCTTATCAGCAACCCTACCCTTGAATTACTGCTATAAAACTCCTCACCAAATCCCCCTGGGTTGGGACACATAAGCCCACTGTGTCCCCCTTTGCCTGGCAAAGCAATAAGGCTATTCTTTTCTACTTCATCCAAAACTCTGTCTCTGAGATTCAATTCAGCACTGGTGTACAGAGGCCGAGTTTTTGGCATCAATCATTAGTGAAATCCCAGAAGCCTGCTTTCTACCAAAACATTGATTGTAACACTCATGAAATAAAATTTTGTTGGGAATATCAATCTGTTGTTTTCCAGGCGCTGTGCTATATACTGGGGATTCAACAATGACGTAGTCCACGCCCTTCAAAAAAAATCAGAAAATCCTGTTATGCACCCTCCACTTTCCTATTTGGAGGAGAAATTTCCTAGCTTTGAGACACTGACTACATGTGCAGCCAGCTAAAGTACATTCTCAGGTCCCATCCCAGAGTTCCTGAGTCTAGATCTGCAGTGGGTTCAGATGTTTCATAATCAAAGTTAGAGAAATATTTCTCTTCTACATCCCTTTATTTATTTGTTCATTCGGCTATTATTGAGTGCCTACTCGTGTAAGTCTTTGTGCCAGGGGCTGTCAGGGAAGCAAAGATAAATCAGGGAAGAATAATGTCTTATAGACTCCTATAGTTTATGAAATGTCTCTGTATGTGCAGTTTGTTTGATCAGTGGATTAAGGATTATCTCCCTCTTAGAGATAAGGCTTATTTGCTCAAAATCACACATAAGTAGGTAGTTGGAATTAGGATGAAGGTCACTGAGTAAACAGTGGGGACTAGGATGAAGGTCACATAATAAGTAGTGGGCACTGGAATCAAGGTTATATAGTAAATAGTGGGCACTGGAATCAAGGTTACATAGTAAACAGTGGGGACTGGAATCGAGGTCACATAGTCTTCACATAGCGGGAACTGGAATGCAGCCCAGCTATGTCTTCCCACTTGACACAAGAGTCTGCCCTGAAAAGGTGATCTTGAGATTCACCAGAATTTCAAACCTAGGAATTTAGGTCTAGCAGAAAGAAAGGGAGAAGGAGAAAGATAGGGGATCCTGGAAACTGGTATGTATAGAGGAGAAAAGGGGAGGGCCAGCTTGTCCCTGGAGTGGCTGCTACCTAGCCTGAAGGCTGTTAGTACCAAGGTGACAGGGGCCAAAGGTGGGTTCCCTGCAGCTTTGTGCCTGGAGTGAGCTCTGGGAATCTCTGAACTTCCTCCTCCCCCTGGCCTCCTCCATTTCCACCCTTCCCTAGCCCTGAGGCACCTCTGCTATCCCAGCAGAGGAGAGATGTCCTGAGAGGACCTGACTCCTCTCCCACACAGCCACCTTTATACCCTGAGACCCCTTCTCCCCCTGGGTGACCAGTAGACCAGAGGACATGCCCCACCTCACTCCAGGTGGTTGGCAGCCTGCCACAAACCCCCACCCCACCCCCTGGCCAGCCCTCTCCTCTCCCGGGACTGGGCTCCCAGGGCTCTGGGTTGTCAGTTAAGCAGACCTGACAGCTGACAGCTTTCCAAAACAGCCGGAGCCTGGTTAGCTTTCCTTCCCTTTTTGTTCTGCTCTTCCTTTCCCCTGGTGTTGTTGCAAGACTAGAAGCCTGACTGGAATTTAAAGCAAGGCTTTGGGATAAAAATATATACTAGCACCAAGCTTTGCTCTCGCAGCCTCCCCCCTCAGATTGGCAGCTGCCCACTTTCCGGGTCCAAGAACAGAACACCTGCAAATGGTTAGAGGAGGGGTCTGGAGCGGGAAGGCGGGTGAGCGGTCACTGAGATGCCTGAGTAACCCTCTCTGTCCGGGCGCTGATTGTCTTTTTATTTGAGGCACAGGAGGGGCAGGAATTCTCCAGAGAACACCTGGAATCTGTCCTCCAGGTCCCGAATCTCCTTTGCTTTCCTGAAGTCTGGGATGCCAGGAGGCACCTGTGCCCGCCACTAATCCATCCTACTCATGTTATCTGCCTGTTGCCCTACCGGTCCCTGCTTATGGCAGATAGATAAATAGCTGGATAGATAGATAAGAAGGAGAGACTCTAACCAGCTTAGATAAACTATCCTATTTACATCTCCGGGTCCAATCCATCAATCCATCGCTCTGTCTATTGTGTTCGTGCTCTCTCTCAATCTGCCACTTCAGTCCCCATCAACCATTCATATGTCTTCCTTCTGCCCTACACTTTCACCTTCCACCCCCCATTTCCCGGCATCAGAATAAATCCAAAGCTGAGACTCCATGAGGCGTGTCCTTCCACTCCAGATATCCTGGAAGTGTGGCCATGGTGACCGATGCTGGTAGCTTCCTAGGATGCTCCTCCTTAGGACATATCCAAATAGCCCTGTGAACACGCTGGGGGACAAAGGCCAAGGGAGAGGTCTGCTGCTGGGCTGGTCCTGAATTCACAGATTTGCAAATACAGCAAAAATTTCCTTAATCTAGGCTCTCTTGGGATAAGGGAGGTGGTGGGAGATGACAGCGCACTGGGGTCAAGGAAGAAAAGGAAGGCTTTGTATATTTTTGCACACAAAACAGTTTTATCATTTTTCAAGTAATTCAGACCAACTAGGTGAAGTGAGAGTGTAGGAGAGGAGAGATAAATGGTGGGAATTGTATACGTTTCATAACTGGTACTATTTGTTGTCATTCGGTTAATTTCTTTAGATCCTCTGAACCTCAGATTTCATGGCTAACAGCATGAAGGGGCTACTTTGAGTGATTACATTCCCAGAAAATGGAGTGAACATTCATGATATTAATGATATATAAAAATATCAACAATTTAAAAGAAGATAGAAAGAATAAAAACTACAACCCGCACCCAATCAAGTCTCTTGTGCACACGAGTTAGGCACACACAAAAAGTAGAGTATCTTGCCCTTTCCTGGGGCTACCAGGTATCTAATTTTGTTTGGCCCAGAAAATACAGCAAATCTCAAGCTTCTCATTGCCCTTATGAAGTCCATCATAATCCTATTTTCATAATCTATCCCAGGATTTGAGTCCCCAGCTGATGGCCCTGAGGCCTTTGGTGCCTACACGTTCCCCTGTTGACTTCTGAATAGATGTGACCCAAGGAAAGTAGTACCTCTGTCTAGAAACTCTCTTTAGAAAGAACACAGTAAGATATGATAGGACTTTGTTTAAACTGAAAAATATCAATCGATTAGCCTGATCCCCTGACCCCCAGGTCAGAGATATGGGTCCACCCCCTTGCTCCCCATAGAATGCGACCTGCCACAGGAGGGCAGCACCATCCTGGACCCTGTGAAGTTCCCACTGAGGACCCAGAGGAAAAGGGATAGCAGGGCTCCGGGCTGCTGCACCCCGACTCCAACAGAGCCCCTGACAGCTTCCAGAACTGCCTGGAGACCTGCCTCCCTGTCACTGTTGGAGACTGCTGGTGACAAATGGACAGAGCATCCTTGGAACAGAGACACAGTAAAGACAGGAGGAGGAGCGCTGGTGGGGAGGCACTGTCACCCTCCAGGGTTAGAGAGACTCTGAAAAAAACTCAAGGTCCCGTCGTAGCCCAGGAAAATAAAGTGCATCTAACATCTTACTCATCCACCATTTAATAATAGGCTGACTCAGTCTGGGGGTATGTGATAGTTATTTACAAGCCAACACTGGAGAATACCAGAAGATGTCAATAAGTAATTACGGACCCTGAAG
Source organism: Monodon monoceros (assembly GCF_005190385.1). Lineage (NCBI taxonomy): Eukaryota > Metazoa > Chordata > Mammalia > Artiodactyla > Monodontidae > Monodon > Monodon monoceros. The sequence goes on along the minus strand of NW_021703774.1, from coordinate 50,930,066 downwards.
AAGAAGAAAAGGTCCATTCCCCAAGCCAGCCAGATGAATATACGAAAGGAAGTATTTTTTAAGTGGGAGAATATTGCTTTCACATACATTATTTTAGAATAAAAAGTTCTGAATAAACATTGTTTTAAGAAATAAAAGGGGGAGCTCTAAGCCCTTATATTTCTTGATTCTGATGGAGGGAAAATCACTTAATGCTCCCGACTTCTATTTAGTTTATTTGTAAATGGGGAAATGAGGATGATGCTTTCTTACCTTTTTGAGGACTGGGTCTCTTGAGGCGCCTCCCAACTATCTGATCCATGAATCTGAGGCATCCAAGGATTCATCATTGAAGGGAAGAAAAGCTTCCTTCTTACTTTAAAGATAATCCCTGGAAAAGAGAAAAGCAAACAGTGAAGCAGAAAGTCAAGTCTTCTTATATCTCTACTATTCAAATCAAAAAAAGGAGAAATAAAAGGCTTTAACTCATGGGCTTTGTGTTGACAAGAGAGCTCCTGAGAAGGAATGCAGTGGAATAAATTAGCACAGTGTCAGGTACATAGTAGGTGCACGGTAAATGTCTGTATGAATGGATAAATGAATGAGTGAGTGAGTTCATGCACAGTGAGTGCATGAACTAAGATGCCCTGAGTGGTGGTGTTTCACATGACTGCTTGGTACAAATAGCATATCTAGCAAAGGAAGTTGCAAAAATTCCATGGAGATCTTTAAAAAGAAATAGACTATTTAGTGTGTTGCTTTAGGAGTGGTTCTGTATGAAGATAGTGAGAAAGGCTTGATCAGTTTATGGACAAGCTGTATCACATCTCTCAGGGAACTTGTTAAAAATACAGATTCCCGGGTGCCACCTCAGATCTGCTGAATCTGAATCTCCAGGGTGGTGCCTGGTAACTATATTTAATGAGTTTCCAGCAGATTCTCATGTAGCCAGGCTTCAACAGTTCCCAGATCAGCATTGGGGAACTATTGTTCTAGATGATACTCCAAGGACCCTTCCAGTCTAAGGGATTCTGTGGAACTGGCACTGGGGGGTAGCAATCCAGGAAAGAGAGTTCATTCATCCCACATTTATTGAGCACATACTAGATGCCAAGTATTGGAAATATAACAGTAGATAAGAAAGCATAGTCAGGTTGCTATGGTGTCTCACTAGCAAAAACAACTTGACCTCCAGAGAAGACCAGTAGAAATCTACCCCCACCATCTTCATCATCCTATAGGACAAGATTTTTTTTTTTTCAATTTTGGGTCTCACAGAATAAAAGTAATTACTTAGATTACATAAACTTTCACAATTAATAAAGTGCTTTTAGACACAGCAGTCACATGACACAACAAATTAGGTATGGTTATATCCCAATTTCATATATGAGAAAAGTTTAATTACTTCCCCAGCATCCTTTAGCTTGTATGTAGGAGGACCAGGAATCCAATCCAGGTTTCGAAACTCCAAATACAATGCTATTTTAACTGTTCTCTAGAGACACACATCATCTGTGAAGTTTGGCTTCGATGTCCCTGTGAAATTGCTGATGTTTTTTTCATATTTTATCTGTGCAATAATAGTATCTCCTAAGGCAAGGAAAGTGCCATCTTCCTCAGTAAAATAAAACCCAGATCTACAAGGAGGAGGGCAGCTGGACTGATCGGATTTCATTTTTCCCCTAGATTCATCTTCCCTTGGTGAAATTTCCCAAAGTGTGTTCCTCAGAAAACCAACCCTACAAAAAGTTCCTGAAAGGAGGGTTGTTTTATCATAGAGGTTTAAGAAGCACTTCATGCTTACCTCATCCTAAAGATGCACTCTACTTGTAATGTATTAAAGGCTATCGTGAGTTAAATAGTGAAACTGCAAAAAGGTATATTCATTTCCAAATCCCTGGAGCCTCTGAATATTACCTAATATGGCAAAAGATATGATTAAATTAAAGATCTTGAGAGGAGTAGATTATCTTGGGTGGGCTCTAAATGCAATCACATGTGTCCTCATAAGAGGGAAGCAGAGGGAGATTTCTCACAGTCACACTCACACACACACACACACACACACACACACACATATACCACACCCACAGAGAGGAGAAGACGTTGTGAAGATAGAGCAGAGAGAGGTTTGAAGATGCTGGCCTTGAGGATTGGAGTGATGTGAACACAAGTCCAGAAAAGTAAACACCCACCAGAAGCTGATAGAAGCAAGGAACAGATTCTCCCCTAGAGCTCATGGATAGAACACAGCTCAGCCACTGAGCCCTGCTCAGTGATACTGATTCAGACTTCCTGGCTCCAGAACTGTGAGAATGCAAGCCACCAGGTGTGTGGCAACTTGTTACAGGAACCACAGGAAACTAAAAGGGCTTGAGAAGTCTTGCTAGGAGTCAACTCATTTAAAATGCTTCACCCAGCATTCCCCAAACCTGGTTAACCATGGCATTCTTTTTCCCATAAGGCTTATTAATTTCCAAACAGAACACACATTATATGCAACCCACTTTGGAAAATGCTGCCTAAGGGAAATCTTTTGTTAATTACTAGGGCCACCACTGCTCATCTGGGGACAGAACTGCTCCTACTTAATGTTCTGACCAAACATGAGCCAGGATCCTGTCGTGCCAACACTGCAGCACAGCTAAGACCAGGGGGAGTATTTAAACAAGACTTTCTGAAGGCTGGGGATAGCAAAAGAGGAAAGCCGAGAGGGATATAAACATAAAACTACATGCTGCTCCTGCCAAAGGCCTTTCGGGGGAAGGTCCACTGGGGTGCCCTGAAGGGATATTGCCTTGCCTAGCTCCTAGCCACTGGCATATGGCCCCAAATATAAACCCAACATCCTAGAGCATACCAAAATGCCTCTAGGCTTCGCTCTAGAGAGCAAGGCCCATGTGTAAAGAATCTCTCTGAGATGGCTCTTCTGCAATGACCAAGACTTGGACAATGGTTGATGGGCCCAGTATAATAACTGTGTCCAACTATGGCAGGGTACCTCTAGCATTAGTGCAAGAGATAAACATGGTAGAAGGCAATGCTACCGACTTCTTCCTTTCACCTAGTTCCAGATGACGGCCTCATCCTCACCACGCATCTGTGCATAATCAAGGACCAAATCAAAAAAAGAGGCGTAAGGTCAGTGCGGTGGCTGTCCCCCACCCAGGAAGGAAATGCCTCCCTCTTGTTTTGTAGGGGTTACGTCCAGAATTACAATAATGGGAAAGCTGCATTTTATTACAACCCCCATTTCCAGCCTTCCTTCCCTAATATCTACTTGTTGCTATGACTATGAGCATTATTTTACACACCTCTTTCACATGAATGGTTGGCTGTTGCCTTACGTAGGCCATTAAGAAAGACTCCACCACTCAAGCAAGGAGGTTTAATTCGATTTTTAAATGAAAAAGTTCTATGACTTCAAAACGTTTTTGTACACTCCAGCTAGAAGGTATTCAGCCTTTCTGTGGAGGGCAAAGGACTTGGTGTCCTGGCCATTGAGCAAGGGAGTCAGTCTGCATGACAGTTGAACAGCCACTGTACGAGTTCTCCTGGCTGTGGATTCTTAGGAAAGAGAGCAAGAAACAGAGCAAATAACTCCAAGATGGAAAGGATGTTTACAGAGAAGAATGAACCCATAAAGGACATGTGACAGACACAGAAGAAAAGTGGCTGCAGGCTCAAGAGGCCAGGTTTCAGAGCAATTACTTAAAGCTAGACTGCCCATATGCTCCTCACTGAGCTGATTCCTCTGGACAAGAAAGGGAGAGAGGCCGGGGTGGGAAGCAGACTTACTGTCTCCACCATGCCGCTGAATATTCTACGAATGCTCCTTTATGACAGGGAGAATGGCTACGTGAACCCGATTGATACTCGTAATGTGCCGAAGCCAGCCTCCCGGTAATAGACTCTAAAAGCATTCACAAAAGCCTTAGCAAGGGGTGCTGAGAGGTGTGTGCATCTCTTCTTGAGATCTGAATGGAGGTCTTTTTTCAAAGGGTGACCTCGGGCTCATAGCAGGCCATTTCACCCACGGAAGCTACAGAATTGCTTTATTAATAAGCTGAACAGGTGAGTCCGAGGGGTACCTCTTTAAAGAAGTTTCTATAATTTCCATTCAACGGTGGGAGAGGAAGCCACTTCCTCCTGCCAGGGTAAAGGATGGCAAACTCTCCAGGCAGCCTCAAGAAGGAAGGAGAGTACATTCTGGGGGATGGAAGGGTGGTCGGAGAAGGGAAAATGTCACTCTGGAGGCTGAGTAGCCGGCGCCCCTCTCCTCTCTGGCTGAACTCTTGGCAGCTTTGTGGATGCGCCTCAGAACTGTGACAGCTGGAAACAGGTGAACTGGTGCAGGTAAAAGAACCGACCCCCGCCTTTGGAAGCATGGAAACAATCTCCACTAACCTTTATATGAGGCATTTGTTCTTTTCCCATCATTGTCTCTGCCTTTCTGAAGCCTTGGATAGAACCAGCATCGTAAATACCAACGTGTCAATTAAAAATGCAAGGATGCAAGCCCAACTGTGCCAAAGTCCGTTGGTCTGCAGTGGAACAGTGATCGAGGGGAGATGATTGAAATCTAATGGACCCCCTTGGGGATCACCTGCCTCTACACATTGTTTCCTGCCACCATCACTGACCCCAAATGGGACCATCTGACGGGGAATGAGCTGTGCAATCCGCAGACAGATTCTGCACCATATGGAACAGGCATTCCAGTTGCCCATTGCAATACACGAAAACAATTCAGGATTCTAACTCGATTTCCCTGGCGATTGAGTCTTACTATCACTGGGCTCACTCGAATCAGATCTGCGGCTGTATTTATTAAATATAAGTTTCTAAACATATGGCTCGAGGGTTGGGTAATAGGATATGGAGTCAGGCTTAGCAGGAGGATGATTTTTCAGGTCTCCCACCAGGTATTCAATGCCAGCAGGTATGAACCAGCCTATGGCTGCTCAGAGCCAATGAAGGATGGGTCTTCTCAGTCATGGAAGTGTATGTAGTTGGTTAGAAGTTACAACTAAGGAGGTCAAGGTTATGGGTTCAGATAGCTCTGTCTCCTTTTTATTCAGCCAACATTTTAGTGAACAGCTATTATGTACCATGCACAGGGCTAGGACTTGCTGATACCAAGGTGAGTAAATCATGACCAGTATGCTTGTCTAGAAGCCACTCAGTCAGTCTTACGTGGGATAAAGACAGGAAGGTAAACATTTTATTCTAGTGTGGTTTGTGCTGTAAAATAAACGTGCACAGATTGATATGTTTGGGAGCCAAGAAAGGGGAGCAATGAAAATCTAATGTTTCCCATTATTTGTACAGAGCTTTACAGTTTACACTTTCTAAGTCTAACACAAAATTTAGAAGCAGAGGTGTGTTTTCTTTACAAGGGAAGGAATTGAAATCAGAGGTTGTAATTGTCCAAGGTCATACAGCCAGTGAATCACCATCACAGGAAAACACACTGCTCCCCTGAGCCTTGACAACCAGTTCACACGTGTGAACTGCTGATCACACACCGAGAGCCTGTCGACTGGTCAGGAAAATACCCTCTCAAGACTCATAGCTCAAATTCCTCACCAATGACTTGTAGCAGCATCTTCACAGACCAAGGTAATCTATTTATTAATTATCTGGATGGTGGCCCTCATTATTTATGGTCCACTAGGCAGAACACAGAATCATGAGAAATGCATTGAGAAGGACAATTGTGAAGGGTGGCAGGTGAACACAGCTGCGTATCTCTGCATCTTCCTGAAACTCCACAAACGGGATGATTTTTTAAAGACTGCATACAGTCATGAGAGTCAAGAAAGATTAAGTGGGGAAAATGGCCACAAAATTTTAGCTCTAGAAAGAGTACATGAACAAGTGGTAATAAACTGAGCACATGTCAGAGAAGGGCAAAACCAGAGCCTGCAGTGAGAAAAGTCCAGAAGCAAGCAGGTCAGTAAGCCAGAAGCCTAGAAAAGCCCAGGAATAGCAAGCAACGATATTTTTGCAAGTGGGAGTGCAGGCAGGGCTAAAAACAAAAGGATTTGTTAAATGTCTATGTAAGAAGCAGATGGGTTCCCAGATCCCCTCTGTTATTCTGCAAAACTAGGTGACTGTCAGCCCCAACCCCAGTGGAAGGCCAGATGTGGAGTCTCTGAAGAGGGGCTCTTGGCTAAGGGACATGAAGCCCAGCAGAGGCAACCTGCTGAAAACAGTAGGCTGAAGAGAAGTCGGCAGAGTGCCCTGGAGGGTCTGGGCCTCTTACCCAGCTCAGTTCCAAGAACTCTGGCTGCCAGATTTAGACCCCCCAGCAAGAGACTAAGTAGCCCAAGACCTATACTACTCGGGGTCTCTACAATGAAATGTCCAGAAGATTACCTACAGTGAAACCCACCCATGCACAAGCCAGGTGCAAACACCAGAGCATCTAATCAGCATTTTTAAAAATTAATTAATTAATTAATTAATTTTGGCTGCATTGGGTCTTTGTTGCTGCACATGGGCTCTCTCTAGTTGTGGCGAGCGGGGGCTACTCTTCGTTGCAGCGCGCGGGCTTCTCATTGAAGTGGCCTCTCCCGCTGCGGAGCATGGGCTCTAGGCACACAGGCCTTAGTTGCTGCAGCACTTGGGCTCAGCAGTTGTGGCTCGCAGGCTCCAGAGTGCAGGTTCAGCAGCCATGCCACACAGGCCCAGCTGCTCCGCAGCATGTGGGAGCCTCCCGGACCAGGGATCGAACCCGTTTCCCCTGCACTGGCAGGCGGACTCCCAACCACTGCGCCACCAGGAAAGCCCTAATCAGCATTTTAAAAGATCCTGAAATGTTGGAGGAGAGCCTCATGAAAGAAAGAGACCAAAATGAACAGAAAAAAAAAAAAAAGAATGCAGAGACGAAGCAGGAAACAGAAAGAGATTTTCAAGAACAAAAAACCCTGTAATTAATATTTTCAGAAAGATGAAAGAAGAGATAACATACATAATAATAAGAGCTGACATGTACTGAGCACTTACTACATGCGAGGCAAGTGCTTTCAGAGTAACTTACTGAGTCCTCACAATAACCCTGCATGAAGTGGGTGCTGTTACTGCCCCCATTTTACAGTTGAGGAAACTGAGACACAGAGGGTGTAAGTATGTTGTCAAATGTTAACACAGCTGGTTAAGCAGTTGAGCTGCAGTTTGCACCCAGGCAATCTGCTTGTTTAGTTTATAAGCTCAACCATCACGCAAACTATGCTGCTGTAAGAGGCCATAAAAAGGAACATTCAGAGAACAAAAAAGAGTTACTGGGATTTAAAACTACAATTACAGAAATGAAACATTCATTACTGAAAAATACAGTCGAGGAAATCTTCCGGAAAGCAAAACACATGGGGAGAGAATGAGAAAGAATAGGAAAGAATATGTAAAAACAAACAAACAAAATAACCCACTCCCCTGCCCCAAAATCAATAGGATCAACCCAGTAGTTCCATCTGAAAAAAAAGACAAAATTGGTGTTCCAGAAAAAGAAAAAATGTGAGAGGAGGAAATTATTAGAGAAGTAATTTGAGACAATTTCCCAGAACTGAAGGTCCTGAGTTTCTAGAATGAGAGTACCTACTAGAATGAAAAAGGACATACAGACACAGTATTATGAAATTCCAGGGTTTCTGGGAAAATGATAAAATCTTAAATGCTTTCAATAGAGAAAAAAATAGATTAAATATTAAAAATTCAGATAAAACCAATCTTAGATTTTTCAGTAGTCATGTAGGAAACTAGAAGAAAATGGACAGATGACTTCAAGTTGTGGAGGAAAAACTATTTCTGTGCTCAATCTCTTAGAATAGAATAATGGTTTTTTTCAGATATAAAAGTTTTCTAAAATGTATCTCCAATTCATGTACCCTTTTTGGAAAGCTACTGGTTAGATCTAAGAGTAAACCTAGAAAGGGGAAAAAGGGATCTAGGCAACCAGGGGCCCCAACACATAGGAAAGTGTAACTCCTGTGTATACTGTAGGTTAAAGAAGTTGCCAGGAGGGTAACTGGAAGCAGACACAGTGAGCAACCATCTAATGGCAGGAGAGGATGAGGGCTCCAGGATGGATGCTTCCAAGAAAAGGAGTAATGAGAGATTACCCCATGTGTTTTGAAGCATTTGAGAGGAGATCTGCTTTGGGGATGAATTAAAGACAGTTGCATGTATAGCTGGTTGAAAAGATAATTTAGGCAAAGTATTCACTTCAGGGGAATAATTGCACAAGAAAATAAAAATCCTAGTGTTCTGTATGACTCAGCAGTATAAGCATCTTATTTATAACCTCACAGTAAGTAAACAATGCGAGTTGGTCCCATGAAAAATCGTGATATAACTGTAGTAGGAGAATGAAGGGAAGAAGGGTGTATGTGTGTGCATGTGTGTACGTGCACGTGTGTGCGTGTGTGAGTGGATGTGTGCGTGCACATGTGTGAGTATGTGTATGTGTGCATCAGAGAGTCAAATCTCAATTTTTCGTAGTAGGAAAATCGATAGATTATGCCTACCATTGAAAAACTAGCAGTGTAAGCATGTTATTTAAAATTATTGAGGTAACCACCAAAGGAAGGATTAAATAACTGAAAGTGATTGCCTCTGGGGAGTAAGAATCTGGGGCTGGGGCAAGGCACTGAGGATTTCATTGTAAACCTCATAGAACCATTTGAGCTTTTCGAATTATGCACATCTTGTCAAAATCAAATTTTTTTTTTAAAAAAAGAACAATAATTGTCTTACTGAGGGCAATATCCAATGGACACTAAAAGGTCACTTTTGACTGGACTACCACAGCTCCTTTAGGGAGAACGCTGCTCCCAACCAGTTACTGGGAAGTGCAACCCTGAGCTGAAATTCAGCCCTCAGTGGACTGGAGCATGTTGGGCCTGGCTGATCTCATTTCTGCCGGCCACAAATGCCAAGAAATTCACTGCTACTGGATCCTAGGGGACACAACAGGAAACGCTGGGATAAGCAGGATTTCACTGCATGTGAATCAGAGTGAGCCCAGTCTGCTTTCCCAAAGAACGAAGGGCTCTTTTCACTCTAACTAGGATTTTTCCCCTCTGCGCAGGTTGCTTCCCAGCAACCACAATATTTGGGAAGGAGGATAGAGGTTTTGAATGAAATACGGAAGAGGTAACTTTTCTTATTGGCCTGAACCCAACAAGGTGGAATAGCTCTCTTCTTAACCTTATTAATCAGTAAGTCAAACAGCAAAAATGGAATTTCTATAACGGAATGAGACATTATGGATAGATATAAAAGCAGCCAGTGAGGTTTACACACTAAGGGAGGGACAGGAAATGCACGCTGGCCAGGCACATACCTGCATGCATATAACCACAATAGCAGGAGTTCAAAGACCTAGGAATCAGCTACGACATTAGCCTAACTTAAATACTGATGGACAGCATTTCCCCTTGTACATCCGGTTTAGCCATAACTGGATTAAAACCAAAACAGAGCTCTACCTTACCCATCTCTGCCATGATCTCTGATGGGTGCTGTTGGCTGACACCATCCAAAGGGAAAAAATGTTGGTGAGGATTGTGAGGGGTTTCACCCATCAAAAGCCACAGTCTTTTCCATTTTACTGAGGTATCTTATTCCTTCCTTTCTGCCTTCTCTAGTCCAAACACACAGTTAGGCAAACCTAAGTAGCTGTTGTGGAGGAAAAACTTTATTTGGCTTCAAGTTTCCAAATGAATGGACCACCATGTGAATCAGCCTCCTGGCCTCTGCTGCCCACAGGAAGAAGAACGACTTCTTTTCTGGTGGGTTTGGGAGAAGGAATTGAGTCATGTGGTCCAGCCCCTTCTTTTTTCTCTCTTTTTGGGGTGGCAGCCTACTCACTGGCAAGACTCATCCTCTGTTTCTCTATGGGGTAAACTGCAGGTCCAGGTCCAGCTGGGGAAGCTGGTATCTTCCAAGCAGGCCTGGGTGGGCAAGTTTATTTCTTAGGTGTATTAACAAACCACTTACCCAGAGAGATAGGCCACACCCTCTGATCTGGCTTTTTTCAGCAATAAAGCTCCCATTTTGTTTTGTTTTGTTTTTTTTTTCCTTCTTTTGGCTGCACTGCATGACATGTGGGATCTTAGTTCCCTGACCAGGGATCGAACCCCTGCCCCCTGCAGTGGAAGTTCATAGTCTTAACCACTGGACCACCAGAGATTTCCCCTAAAGCTCCCATTTTGATCTCCAGCTGGCTACAGTTCCCTCACACTTCAATAATACCATGTCTTCCACCAGGCTGCCTGCTATTAGTTTCTAGAACGTACCAAGCTGTCTCACCCTCTGGGCCTGCTGTCTCCTTTGCCTTCACAAGTTGGAACTCCCTCCCCACAACATCTTTTTATGACTGATTCTTTACTTTTCAGTTCTCCCAGGGAGGCCTTCCCAAACCACTCTATCAAGCAAGCCCATCTCTACTCATTTTTCTCAATCATAGCTCCCTGTGTGTTGTCCTTATTGTGCTAACGACAGCATATATTCTTATATATTTATTGATGTATTGTGTTAAATCTTCCCTATATGATGAAAACTCTATGGGACAAGGGCTTAATCTTTATTGTGTTTCCAGCACCTATCATAAGCCTTGCACATAGCAAGTCCTTAATAAGTATCTGTTGAATCAATTAACGAAGTTAATGTTCTCTACAAAGGAAGTTAATGTTTTCTACACGTTCAGGTGTTAAAGCATGGAATAGCTCTGTTGCTAATGTTGGTTAATAGCTCGACAAATAATACTCCTTCAGGGATCTCTTTCCCTCCGCTTCATTAATTCACCAGCCAGCTCCTGATAACATTGGGGCTTCCCAGACTAGCATGTGAACCTGGTTCTTATCTGGGACATTTTGACTTGTCTGTCTCGTTTCTTCAACCTGTGACAGAAGTCCTCATGCAGACTGTATTTAGCTTCTACACAATCCAGGCACCATCTCGGTTATTGCTTGCTGTGTCATTCTGTTCAAACATATCTTTTGGTTTTTGCATTCCTTTCTTTCTGCATTCACTATACATTCAAGTTTGCTTTTGTAACTCTTTGTCTCTCTGTCCAAAGGGAAGCAGTAACACTGCCTCTCAACTCCTCCTTCAATCCGGAGATCATTTTTTCCTTGGGATCTCTCCTTCATGCTTCATAGCACTTTGCGTTTAAAAATTAATATCCACATACCTTTAAAGGTTTTTAAAAGTCATGAAGACACTACATTTATATTTTAACAGGAATAATCCTCATCCACAGTCTACGTGGTTTCCCTGGAATTTTTAACCACAGTTCTAGGAAGAGTCTATGCTATCTAAGAGGGTTTGTGAGTGAAACTGCAGTTGGAAAGGTACTAACGATGTCAAAGGGCTCCCTCTGGATCAAGAAATATCTATGACCATCTGTCTTAGATTGTCCTACCAGGACAAGGACAAGGCACAAAGCAAATCATAGGAGGTTTTGTTCTCATGAGATTTTGAGTTCAACCCAACTACACTTGACCTATAAGGCTCTTAGGTAGTTCAAAGTCATTCTTAGACTTTTCTAGAACTAGTGTGAGATGTAAAGTTTATAGAGGTTTTACCCATTGTGACTCATTGTCTTAGAAACATTCTGCCTGTGAATCATATATATATAATCATATATATATGAATATACATATGAATATATATGAAACCTATTTAAGGTAGAGCTGTAAATGGCCTTTGAAAATGGAAAATTATATATCCAATTGTAAGTGGTGTTCCAAATTAGAATATACTGAATTTGGGGGTGTTTTCTTTGATCTTTCTTTCCTGAGAGGAGTGGTCTAGGGTCACAATGCCTTTACAGTAGACTTTTCTGAATTTCAGGAAATTCTTATCCTTCTTACCCTGAATTTCCTTGGCCCTGAGTAGCCCAGAGGCTTAAATAGATGATAGTATGGAATATTCTGATTTAATACACAAATGGGCCTAAATGCTATACCTAATGATGTCCAGGTAGCCTAAGAAAACTACTGGCTGGGTTCATGCTCTACACATGGAGAAAATATATAGCAAGATAAATACAATTTGATTATCTTTTCCTATTTTACCTTAATTTTTATTTTTTCATCCTAATCTTATGAACTGGCATATGTCTATTATGTCCATACTGTGTCTAATATTACAGACTGGCAAAAGCAATATTGAATTGTCTTATGTATTGATATTATTATATATATGTACATATTCAGATACATATATATCATATGTACTTATCCGTGTGTGTGTGTGTGTGTGTGTGTGTGTGTGTGTGTGTGTGTATGTATGTATAGGCACACACAAATTGAGAGATAATCCTATAATAAACATTTGGGCCCAATAACATGTCCCTATCATGACAGCTTGATCTGACAAAAGTATTGAATACTTTGTCTCCCATTTATTAAGACTCATTAAGTCTCCTGGCTATAAATGTTGTTGGAAAATGTTCTGTGGTGAGAGATACAAGCTTATGGGCAACAAATCTTGAAAGGAGAAGGTATATCTGATGATATGTTTAAGCTAAAGCTGTTACTATAGGCAACCTGAGTCACTGATTGCAAATAAGGAACTGATCAGAAAGACAGAAAATTGAAGGACTTCCCAAGGTGGGGGGAAGTATATATATATATATATATATAAAATGTGTATATATAGATATATCTCAGAAAAAAACTATTGTCATTTCAGGGGAAGTGGTCTTGAGGCTCTGTTACGTGACTTTTCTCATCCTTTCTAGCCTATAGGAGAGAACACATGGGGATGTCAGGAAGAATAGAGCTGAGATGCAGAGATTTAAAAGACAAATGAAATTTGTCCCTCTAATTCAAAAGAAGTCAGGCTGCTGGTAATAAACAGCTAGAGACACAATCAGGACTCAGGATTCTGTCTTTCCTTAACCCCTCTGCTCTGTGCCATTCCCGAGGAGTGAGATCTAGGTGCCCCCAGTGCCTACATTACAAGTGGTGTAAGCCAGGTGCTCCAGGCCTTCTCAGAGCAGTCCCAGGCTCTAACTGACATCCTATGAAGAGCAGGACCTCAGAAGATCCCCAGAGATATGAGGAGAATGTCTCAGACCTCAGATCAATAAATCCCTTGACTTTTGTCCATTATGTCACATCACCTCTTCTTCACTATGGGATGGGGGTCAGTCAGGGCAGAAGAGGGCAGACAGGGCATCTAGTTACTCCTGAGCTGAGCACCTAGCTCTAAACTCCAAACAGGGTGAATAGACCAATAATAAGGGGGATGAAGGAAAAGAAGTCCATGGATCTCTGGCAGCCCCAGAGCCCCCCAAGGGTCTGCTTTTGCAAAAAAGGCTCCAAAGTGACACACCAGTTCAGAAGAGCAGAACCACGATTGCATTCAGAGTTCATAACAAAGGAAGGAGGTAATTTTAATCAAGGTATGAGGATAAGATGAGAATTAGATTACCATAATTTGTGAGAAATGTTCCATAAGAGGTTGTTCTTTCTGATTAGGTGCATCATCAATAAACTAGAAATTGATAGTATAAAGTTTCTATATAAAATTGCCATAAATATATGATTACTTTCATGGAAGGCAAACTTTCTAGGATGTAAGTAGTTTTGCCTGGCAATGTTCCAGGCACATGGTAGGTTTACTAAATATACGCTGAATGAAGAAACTGCTGAATGAATAAGCTATAATCTGTATTTTTAACCTCGTAGTCTTATATTAGTGGCCCCATCACTAATTGTAAGCAAAGTGCCAGATGCGAGGAAATGTAACAATACTGAAGTATTAGTAAATGTTACTGGCAAGGGGTTTGTGGGTTTGTTTTATTTTTGTTTGTGTTTGTTTTAGCAAGAAATACACTAACGCTAGATTGTACAAAGGTTTGTATTATTATTCTAAGTGATCAGGGGAGCCAAAAAATGACAATTATCTCAGAAGTCCTATCTTATTTAGTTGGAATTTACCTTGGCTTCTAGAGGATTTTCTCATATTTAGGACTTTGAAACAGTGGGACTCTTTTTATGTTTATAATGTCCCTTGACTCATAAGTCACGGGAGAACTAATAACACTCTAAACTCTTCTAAAGAGTTTAAGGGAATATTCATTCTCCAGGTTCAGGAGATGAGCATATAGGTCCAGTGGGCTTTCGGAGCCACCTCTTCGCTGACAAGGATGGACTTGACTTCTAGTCAAGAAGAGAATAGAGGGAGCTGACACAGGCTTTCTATTTTTCACTCTAATGAATGCTATTTTCATTTGCGTTAGAGAGCAGTCCCCAAGAAGACTAGTGACAAGATGAACGTTCACTGGTTTCCTTTTTCCCTGACAGGTTCAAAAATGCTGTGCAGGGGGCAAATTAGACTTGGCTTCCCATTAATTGGTAGGAAGAAACTTTCTCTCCTGCTGTTCAGACTGTCATTGGATCTTTTAGCACATACTGAAGGTTTGTGGAATTATCATATTTATCGTTGCTTCTGCTAGTGCTATAGGCAGTGTCTCTGAGAAAATGGTGAAGGGCTGATATCCATGAGAGCCCTTCTGAATGAATGTCTTAAAGTAACTAGAAACTGGAGATAACTCTTGGTCAGGTGAGGAACAAGCCAACTGATACAAATTCTGAGTTCTGGGTTTGGGTAAAGAACTTATTCTGTGGTTGTCTTTAAATATTTTGAGAAAATAATTTAAAAAGTAATATTGAGATGATAATGATTATGATGTGCATTGCATAGGCAGCAGAGTGTTTTACATTTATTGGGTCATTTGACCTACAGAACAACCCTAAGAGGTGATTATTCATGGAGCCCTGGGGAAGTAAGTGACTGGCCCAACTTCACGCAGATATTATTCAACTCCAGTTCATAACTGGAAGGACTATAACAAAGTAAACCACAAAGATAAGAGCATAGGTCCTTCCTTCCAAGGACATTCCAGCAAACAGAGTCAAAGACTGACATGGTGAAACCAGGTGGGATTTACACCCAAGGAGGACAGCTAAAGGAAGAACAGAAGAGGAGAATGTGTCTTTCTAAAGGATGATGGTCCTTTCCATGGAATTCAGGGAAGATTTTCTTTTTTGACAGACCAGCCCTAGATCCGCTGTGGGATGAAAACATGAGCGTGAAGAAGGATACATGTAAGTGTTGAACATTGTCATGGCTTTGTGACATGTCAGCTAAGCTAAGCTAAACTACATTCCCCAGAATTCCCTTTCTAGTATGCTTCTGATCATGGTGGGCTACAAGGGAGATTCTTCCAGGAGAACTGGAGTGTCAAAGGGAGAGAGTAACCAGGCATTTGATCAAACACTAGGCTAGATGCTACAGTGAAGGGATTTTTCAGATGCAATTAAATTCCCAAATCAGTTGATTTTGAGTTAATGAAAAGAGAGATTATTGTGGATGGGCCTGACTTAATTAGGTGGAAGCCCTTTGAAGACTAAGCCCTCCTTGAATAGCCAAGATTCCAAGCAGTAGAGGAGAAAGTAAACAGTAAAATATCTCTACGTTCTGAAACCTCTATACTCACTTCATTTTTGCAAATCTGCTGACTCACCTCCTTGGCGTGAAGCAGCAGCTGGAGCTATAATTGCTCTCTTTCCTTCCTGATTGCCTGCCCTGTGGACTTCAGGATGATGACACCAGCTCCTACATTGCATAAGCATATGCCTTGTAACTAATCATATATATATTTATTATTAACATACACACACACACACACACACACACACACACACACACACACATGCTCCTCTGGTTGCACCTGATACCAACACTGAAGGACAGTGGAATCATAGCACATTTGAACGCCAGCCCTGTCCACCAGCTAAATAGGCTTGTATATGGAGTTGTATTTCCAGGAGAGGAGGGAACACTGACTAGTACAGCATTCCAGGTAAAAGAATAAGTGGGAAAAATTAATATAAAGCCATATCCACCAGTGAGGGGAGGGTGTTCTTTTAATGGAGCAACACATTGTGTTTAGTCTGCTTGGGCTGCCGTAACAAAATACCTCAGACTTAGTGGCTCAAACAACAGAAATGTATTTTCTCACAGTTCTGGAGGCTGGAAGTCCAAGATCAAGCTGCCAGCAGGGTTGGTTTCAGGAAGAGCCTCGTCTTTCTGGCTTGTAGACAGCTGTCTTCTCACTGGGTCCTCTGTGTGTGCAGAGAGAGAGAACTCTTTGGTGTCTCCTCTGCTTATAAGGACACCAGTCTTATCAGATTAGGGCCCCACTCTTACAACCTCATTTAATCTTCATTACCTCCCCAAGTCCCTATCTCCACATTCTGTCACGTTGGACATTTAGGCTTCAACCTATGCATTTTGGAAGAATGCAATTCAATCTCTAACATTTTTCTTCTTGTGAACAAAAGGAAGAAAAATGTTTCCAAAATTAGGGAAGTTGAAGGACAGTCATTCCTACTAAGGATTAGCTAGTTATTGGTAGAAAGGAGAATTCTTCTACTGCTCAGGTTGTCACTGGGTAGCTCGGCACGCTTTTTATTCAACTTCCCTCTTGCTCCTCTGGTTCCTACCAACCATGCAGAATGTCTTTGTCTTATCTTTACCAGATTGTCTGTCAATACTGGTTTCTCCATTGTTTTTCAAAAGAAATCCAGTTCATGTTTGTTAATAGATTTTACTGAGGAAGCATAAGAAAAATAGAAAGCAGAGTTTATATTTCACTCCCCTACCCCCATAGCCAAATATCTCAAGTCTTCTTACCAGATATAACTCTCTTATACTCCTACTGTGGTCCTCATACAGAATTCCCACACCCAGAGTCTGCCTTTTCTCCTCTAGTGTCCCATGTAATTCTGCCCCTCATCTGAATACTCCATCAGGCTATTGTTACTTCATAAAACATAAATCTGAAGTCTCATCCCACCAACCTAAGTGATTTATCAAACAACACAAAATGGTCTCCCTTGAAGAAGTTCTGGTAAAACATACTTTTCTCCCTCTTGCTTGAAGAGAAATAGAACTGTTCAAGTGGTTTGATGCCTGTACAGGACAGCTGCACTCCATCAAAAGGACACCCCCAAATGGATGACTGTGGCACACCGGCTCGTTAGTCGCTGGTGAAAGTGAGCTGATTCAGGCAGGGGACAAAGACAGAGGGAGAGGTAGGCTTCAAGTGACCAAAGACAAGCAGATATTTTTTCATGAAGGCCAGACTAAGTTCTTCAAGAAAGAAGAAATGCAGCAAACCTGGTATCATGTTAGCCACCTTAATCATCAAAGAGAACAGCCTGTTGGGACAGTTGGGCTCAGGGCATATCATGCAGCTCACCCTGAAGGAATGCTCTCCACTGCTCATAAAAATGGCTAATTTAACACTGCAACAAATTAATAATGGAACATAACTTTGCCACAGCACTGAAGACCCCATATGTCTGCTGCACTGTTGGGACACGCCCTCCCCATGCCCTTCCCTCATCTCATTACACAAGTACCTCTTTCTGGAACTCACTGAGAACTGTAGCCTGTGGAACTCTTATACTTGGGTGCCTGAAAAATGTTTTAGCAATTCAGTTTGGAAAGGCAACATGGTGTAACAGGGAGAGTTTGGGGAATAATGTGTGTGAATGTGCTTTGTTAATGAGATAACACATAAATGTACATTTTATTTTTTATGAGTCAGAAGCCAAGGGTACTAGTACACATTTTACTAATGATCCTCAGAAAGTCACTTTACCTCTTGAGAATTGAGTTTCTTTATTTGTAAAATGGTATTATTTAACTAGATGCCCTCTAAGATCCATTCTGCATGAATTATGACCATCATCATAGTGATGACTTGGTATTCACTGCATGCCCAATATACCACGGCACTCTTCTAATCCTTGTACATGTACTATCTCATTTATTCCTCAAAACACTTATGAAAATATTATTACCATCATCCCTATTCTTCAAATAGAAAAAAACCTGAGGCACAATGACATCAAGTAGCTTGTTCAAAGTCATTCAGCTAAGGAAAAGAGCTAGGATTTTAACCCAAGCAATGTGCCTCTTGCCTACATTCAGCCACTATGCTATACTGCTATTGTGCGTATGTTTTAATGATGCGCTCTATAAAAACAAAAACAAACAGAGCAAAAAGAACAAAGCTTTGAGATCGCCAATACAGCATCAGTAAGCCAGCTAGTGTCAAGCTGGGGATGTTTTTAATGGTGGTGACAGATTCATCATAATCCATTTATGTTCTTGTCCAGGCTTCTCATAACTAACATGGAACAGTTGGCTTGGGGTTAGCAGCACTGACTCATGTCGTGAAACAGGCAAAGCTAACTGGCCTACCCAGGATTGAACCTTTGACCTTGGGCACTTGCTCATTTGGAAATATTTCACTTCCCAAGTTGTCGATGGATATTTGTTCATGTTCTGCCTGAAGAACCAGGCTTTGAGATCACCGTCCCTGACTGTGTTGATGGTCTGCTCGTGGGCAAATGTCATCTTGTCTCACCTTCACCTTGGGAGCCATCCAAAGGTGCAAAATAAAATTCAAAAGAGGCAGGGTTTCACTCAGTACTTAGAGACAGCTCAGAGCATCAGCTTTGGGTTAGCTCTGATCCCTACGACAGCCAAGCACATTTTCCATACCTTGAATGTCTTTCTCCTTCTGCCTGCCAACCCCTGACCCACTCAACCCTGCAGAATAGCCATTCACATTGATTTATCCCTCTTTGAACTTGTGTAGTATTGTCAGCACTGCATCAGAGTTTAGTGTCTGATTATGAGTTTTATCCTGCTGATTTGTGGCTCTTTCATGTGTGGTTGAATCTCATTTGCACCAACAGGTACCTTGGAGAAAATGAGGCATACCTTTTTCATTCTTCCATATTACTGGGGTCAGTGATGTACCAAGCGTATGTTTCTGTTACTACCAGCAAAATATTTGCTGAGTTAGATTGAAAGGAGGAATTGCATACAGGGATCATCCTTTGAAGGAAGAGCTTTAGAATTCAGGAGTCTGTAGAAATGAGAACTCCTGATCACCATATACATGGGGGTTCCTATGGGCCTAACTCTCTACTGGCATGGCCACAATTGTCATTTCTTCAGATTGCAATATCAACAAAAGCTTTTAAAGAATAAATGCCATCTGGGAATGACCCTAGCACAAAAACTTGGGAAATGATATAGCCAGCCATCCCTAACTCAATTCTAATTAGGCTGGTAGAAAACCAAGCAAAAAGTTAGATTCCCATGGGAATCTCCTCAGGAAGAAACAAAGGTCAGGCCTAAGGAGGGACAGTCACTCCTGGACAACCACACAGAATGTGGGAAGGCAGGAAAGTAGGAATGTCAAAAAAGGAAGGGAGAAAGCCACTGGTAAATGTGTCATTAGGCCAACCTTTGGGGATACCTCTTGAGTATATTTCTGTGATGACAGTGTGCATATGTAGATTCAAGATATTGCATTTCCTCAAGCAGGAGACACCAGATAACACTGCATCAGTTTACAATCTAAAGGAGCCAAGGACTCTCCTTGCATTGTCCTGATCTGATTGGCATTCTAGGCCGCAATAGAATTTGAAGAAACTGCTTTTGAATCATCCCTCTCTTTCTGTAAAGCCATTATAACCATGGTTCTCAAAGAGGACTTACTGGGTTGAAGGGTTGTTTGAGCATCTTCCCTTCACATAGTTTTCTAGGGTGAATAGTGGAACATCCGAACAGCTCAGCTGAGTATGTGTGTGCAGAGTCTCTGCTACTTGTGTATGTGCTCAGGTCAGGGTAGAGCAGAAGAGAGACCTTTTGATTGTTCCCGTCAGCGTATGCATGTCATTGACTGTGAAACAAACGTAGGCAGTCCCGAGCCAAATGTCCATCGCTGTCCAAGGCATCTGCAAGCCACATTTGTTTGGGGGCTATGATGGAAAGGGGTTGGCTATCTCTGTCTTGTCTTCTTTTACTTCCCTGATCCCCTGAGCTAGAGGAAGGTGTTGCCATTGATGTCTTTCCCAGGTATGGCTTGTTATTTTTTTTGTAGATGCATTGACAGCCAAAAGCCTTGAGTAAGGAAATGATCCTTTAGGAACAAAAAAGCTCTTTTGTCTGTGACATTTAGGACATCAGGCAGAATGGTCTTTCCAGATAAAGTTGGCTGACGATGGGAAGAATGGCGTCTACGGGTCATAAAGCACCATGTCTGTACATATTTCCTGCCGACAGGCACTTACTCTGCGTGCCAATCCCATGTGTTAATGTCACTCCTTCCTTCTCCACAGGGCATGCAGGTCTCTTTGCTGAATAATTCTGCCTGTGGTACTTCCGCTGGTGGAGCTGGGAAGGAAGAGTGCACTGACTTGAACATCTTCTACAATGAGTTTATTTTTATTTGTCTATTTCTAAATGTTTAAAATTTTCTAACAAGCAAGACAAAAAGGTAGAACAAAAGGAAATAAACAGCAGCTAACTATACATTTTTTTTTTTTTTTACTGGATTCAGAACTTAGAATCTGACTCGGTATTGAATCTGGGCCTAATAAACTTTTTAGAATACAACAATAGAGACAGGAAAGTCCCAAGCCCCCAATGGTACCAGAGGTGTCACAGACTAAGTGAGCACAAATATTAGGCAAGTGCTAAAAGAGGAGCATCCTGTCAAAGTGACTTGACTGTGGATGGAGACCTCTGCTCCTTTCTGTTGACCCTGTCATAGCTCTCAAATGATTTGTCCTTCCCCCACCCAGGGCATTTTTATGATCTTTTATGTCATGAGAAAACATACAGGTATTGTCTTTTTAAGTCCAGACTGGAATTATCTCCCAGGGATTTGGTAAAAGAAATAGTTTGGGTTATTTTTGGGGGGGGGTGGGTAGGGAAAAAGGATCAGAGGAAGAGAGGGTGTTTTCCCACATTTTACGGACACTGATTTTCTTGTAAGAGGGGGGAAAAATAGTTACAGAAAAGTGAGTAAAAAAATAAGCTTGTCTGACCCACCTTTTCCCCTAGATATTGGGCAGCTATAAATCTGGATTGAGCAATGCATAAAAGAAGTCTGGTCACTTTCACTGATTTGCATAAATAGTGTATCATTGTGATTGGTGATTTTAAAGATTGTTTTAATATGCTTTATAACTCTAGGTTAGGTTTTTTAAAAATAAAATGTAGGACAACAAAAGGAAATTGAAAATGCATATTTTCCTTGTTAAGTAAAATTAGTGTGCATCTTTAATAATATTTATTCAAAATATGTCACTTTGGAAAAAACGTATATCTTTGGAGCATCTCTTTGATGCTCTCCTCAGGGTCCATAACTTAGAATTGCCTCAATCTAAAAATATTTCATAACTCTGGTGCTGCAAGGGCAGAGTATTCAGTCTGACGTAGAAGATTCTGAAGAAAGACATAAGAGGCACTTTCAATTATAGGGACTGTTATTACACAAGGGATGGTGATCTTATCTTCTCTATTCCTAATGAAGGGAAAATGGAAAAAAAAACCCTGAATAAGGAAAAGCTATAGTTAGATACAAGGAAGAAGTAGCTAACAGTGAGGTTTGTGAAATATGAGAGCCATTGAGGGGTATTTTCTTGTCTCCCTTCTTGAACAGTATCTGGGTTAGAAGACACCAATATCCTAGAGGGGTCTTAGTTTCACCTCAGTGCAAGGGAGGGACTAGGACATCCAACTCACCAAGTCTAAGTAACCAAAAAACAAAAAAATAGTGCAAGTGTTCACAAACATTGGTGTCAGGAAAAAGCATCTGGGGAGTTTGCTTAAAATAACTCTCCCACGGCCCATTTCCAGAAATGGTGATACCGTGGCTCTGCGGTGGTCTCTGGAAATCTGTATTGATTTTGAAGCATGCCAAGGCTTGAGAAGCACAGATGTAATGTTGAGGCCTCTGACTTAGGTGCTGGGAGCCTGCGTTCCTCCCCTAGTCTGTCCCTAATTCATTAAATGATCCTGTCAAGCTGCGGCTTCTTTGCCTGAAAAATCCATATTTCATTTGGTCCTTCTCTCCTATGAGAAAAGAGCTGCAGAAGATTTCCTAAGGTAGGAAAGCATTTTACAAATCTGATGGCATATTCTTTTTATCAAATTTTACATCCTTCATTAATCATTTTCCCAAATTAATCAAAGAAAGCCTTCTCTTCCCCCAGCCAATTTTATACATGGAATTTCAAACCCACAGATACTAATTAGGAGCCTGCCCTGTGTGCAGGCCTATAGAACCCAGTCTGCTATTTTCCACCTTTGTGATCTCAGGCAAATTATTCAAATTATCTGAGTTTCTATAACCTCATTTGTGAAATGGGAATGCTTTTACCTGCCTCCCTGGTTGTCATGAGAATAGAATCTGTAAAATTCCTGCTACCCTTACAGGAGTCTGATTCTTCTCCCCTGCAAACCCTGTCCATACTTTTTCAACGTTTCCTTCTATTTTTGAATGTGACTGTCCTGTGGCAGAAACTGAATGGCAAGATTAGATTGGAAAAAAGTAAGGTTAATAGAAAGTTACCCAAAATGAACAGAAATAAGCTTTTTACTTTCTCCAAAAGCTCAACAGTTTTCTCAATATATATATAAATCGAGAAAGGAGCCAGTGGTACCTGTCCCTGGGCATGTGGTGAGGGACACAGAATTCCCTTGGGGCTTCTGCAAACTCAGCTTTATTGAGAACTCAAGGTCCTTCAGCAAACAGAACACACAGAATTTTCAGAGATTCTGGTAATGATGTTTAAAAAGCAAACAAAAGTATATTCAGTGGGGTCTTTTCTGGCCTCAGCTCTGGAATGATTTTTGCCCTCTTTCTGCTAAGAAGGGACCTAGGGGAGAAAATGGAAGCTGTAGTGTCAGACAGGAGAACAATGGAACCATGTTTTAGGTGGTATTTTAAAAATTACAGCTATGGAACCTTTCATCCTTAAAAATCTCTGGCATCAACCGAGAGCAGATATGGCAGGTGCCTTTGGAAACATGGGTTTTCTTTTTTTTTTTTTGGCAATGGGTGGGGGAGTCCTTGTTGTTTAAAATAGGTTAGTGAATATGTTGCCTATTGTTGGCATGACTGCAGTCCTCAAAGAGAGTATAATACCCAACCAGAAACTGCCTACTGTTTTCTTTTATTGCATACAAGCTCAACACGATGGGAGAAATGTCCTTGAAACTTCAACCTGAGAGTGTCTTTGTAGGAGGTGGTGGCATTGCCATCTGACAATCAACTGAGCACTTGGGCAGTCGCTTTTGAACCCACCCTCATATACTGAATACTCAGTGGCAGGAAAGATGCTGTGGCAGAGGCTGGCTGGTAACTTCCCCCAGACTAGGGGTGTGTCAAGTAATCAGACTGAAGGCCAGACTCCCCAGAGTGACACCTGACGGCTTTCCTGATATGCCACTGGCTGGCCTCTCTAATTTATCCTTTCTCCTGCCCCTCCCCCACTTCTCCCACCACAACTCACTGTAGCCCTCACTGAATGCATGAAGGAAGGAAGGAAGGAACCCTTTCAAGCAGCTTCTTAAAAGCAAAAACCCTACCTTTCCCTACCTCCATGTCTCACAACTCTACATTTTGGAAGATGGAGCTATAATACTTTGTTCTAGAACCAAGAAGTTTTGGGGGGTAAGGATTTGCTGACAAATGATCCTTTGGGTTTACATGAGGCAAATACTCTAATCCCATTCCCCACCCACAGATATAGAGTATCTATAAGTACAGACTGAATGTTTGTGTCCCCTCAAAAACTCATGTGTTGAAGCCCTAATCCCAAGTGTGATGGCATTTGGAGATGAGGCCTTTGGGAGATACATTAGAGTTAGATTAGGTCATGAGAGGATCTCATGATGGGATTAATGCCCTTATAAGAGGAGGAAGAGACATGAGATTTTTGTCTGCCATGTGAGGATACAGCAAGAAGGTGGCCATCTGCAAGGGAGCCCTAACCAAACAGAACAAGCTGGCACCTCGATCTTGGATTTCCCAGCCTCCAGAACTGTGAGAAATAAATTTCTGTTGTTTAAGCCACCCAGTCCATGGTATTTTGTTATAGCAGCCTGAGCAGACTAAGACAGAAATTGGTATTGATCACGGGGTACTGCTGTAACAACTACCTAAAAATGTGGAAGTTGCTGTGGAACTGGGTAAAGAGCAGAGCTGGAAGAATTTTGAGGTGCGTGCTGGAAAGAGCCGATATTGCCACGAAAGGAGAGTTAAAAGTATTCTGGTGAGGGCTCAGACAGTGTGGGAGCAACGGGCTTGGCTGTCCTTGAAGGCTCTGCTCACAATTATGGTTCCTCTACATGGAGGCCCTTGGGTTGCATGGACAATGGTAGAAGGGTAGGACTGGATCCTCCTTGTGCTGGTGGCAAAGCCTGGCTTCCAGGTGCCAGCTTTGAAAGGGGGAGAGTGTTCTGGAAAGCCAACCTGGCATCTGTTTGCAGTTTGGAAGACAGAAAATTTTAAATGGGGAGAGAAAATTCCTGGGGAATTCTGTGAGAGATAAAAGTGGGGAAAATTGAGAGAGAGGGCAAGTAAGGGAGCTTGTTTGAATTTTAAAAGAGAGCCATTTTGTTGTGGGGTGCTTTTAAGAGTTGTCAGAAAATGGCTCAGGTTCACTGCCACCAGGTGAGGGGCTGAGAACTCCTTTGCTAATCTTTCCTGCCACCAAACCCCACCCTCCAGCTTGTTATAATACTTGTAGTAATTCAACAAATAGTGATGTCTCTTTCAGTTTCATTCAGCATTGTGTTAAGCCTTATGGGCCGTATAGAAAATGTAGGAGACACAGGTGTATACCCAAGTTGTTTACAGCCTCACAGAGGAAACAAGGTTCACTCTTGCACAAACAAGCACACAAAAAACAGTACAATACTAGATAGTAGAGTCCACAAAGAGCTCTGGATGGTGGCTCTTTGCTGCATATTAGAATCGGTTGGGGAACTTTTAAAAATCTTGAGCCCAAGCCATACCCCATAGAAATGAAATTAGAATCTCTGGGAGTGGGACCCAGACATCAGTATACTTTAGTTTCCCAGGTGATTCCAAGGTACTACAAACAAGTTTGAGAAACCATGTTGAAGGAAGAGCATTAGCTCTAACTGAAAAAATCCAAGCTGTCCATTCATTAGTTCTGTAACCTTGGACTAGCCAGTGAATATCCTGGGGTCTGACTATTCCAGAGATTTTTGTAAGTCCTATGAAGGGCACTTTATGTCTCCAATGATTAGCATAATGACTGCCACATCAAAGGTACCCAATAAAGATGTATTTATTTGAATGGATAACAATAGAAGAGATATTTAATAAGCTTGCAAATTAACAATGGTACTATTTGCAAAAGATAGTTTAGTGATAATATTAGTAGTCAAAATTGTGGTAATTCAGATTCCAAGTTAAACAGTAGAGTTAAGCCCCAGTGTTTAACATGGTAGCTGTACCTAACGGTGTTCCACACGTTTGCTAAATTGAGAAGTGCCTTGGGTGGTTTGGAAGAATCAAGAGTGAAGCTTTTTCGTTCACCTTGGGAAATTGCCTGCTTCATTGTTCTGGTCTCTGTCCATCTGTCTATGTACCACTGAGATGCCAAGCCAATAAGCCTATGACAGAGGTCCACGAAAGTACAGAGGATATGGGAAAGAGAGCGAGATGGGGGTGGGGGAAGGGGAAGAGGAGGAGGGGGAGGGAGTAGGAGTTAAGGATTCTTGGGAAAGAAGGAAGAGGAGGGGTGTGACAACAATAATGGGAAGGGATTAAGAGAGGTTGGGAGGATGGAGAGTGACAGAAGAGACAATGAAACGCTGGATGGGCTCAATGGTTCAAGACGATGAGATGACAATAAAGATTTGGCTTTATGATGATTTGAAGGTCCCAGGAGATGGGAGCAGAGGAGAGAGGGGGTTGGACTTGTAAAAGGAGCTGATAAACCGTAAGAATTCAGAGAACACGGCTATATAGCCCAGCAAGAGCATGTCAGGTTTTACTTTCCTGACACTTTGAAAGCATGAAGGTGGTTAACTTACCTCCCATTCCTAAAAAAGCCCAGGCAGGGACTTCCCTGGTGGCGCAGTGGTTGAGAGTCCGCCTGCCGATGCAGGGGACACGGGTTCATGCCCTGGTCCGGGAAGATCCTGCGTGCCGTGGAGCGGCTGGGCCCGTGAGCCATGGCCGCTGAGCCTGCGCGTCCGGAGCCTGTGCTCCGCAACGGGAGGGGCCACAGCAGTGAGAGGCCCGCGTACCACAAAAAAAAAAAAAAAAAAAAAAAGCTCAGGCAGGCAGCTCCCTCTGGGACTTGCATTAACCCTCGTGCTCCACTGCCAGAAGCATGAGCTCACTCCAGTCGTCCGTCTGCAGTCCTCACAAGCACGATCAAACTTTATGAGGCTTGTTACCAGCAAATTACATGAGAAGCTGCAAAGGATTGGAGGGAGGAGGGCGGCAGTTGGGGGCCAAGTGCACTGCCGGGAAAGGGGAGCAGGGGTAGGGATGCTGGGCTCAGCCTTGACTTGGAAGGCATCAGAGTCCATCAGTGAGCAGCTGGCGGCTCCTGCCACCAGGGCCCAATTTTCCAAGTGATGACTTGAGTGTTCACACCTGCACTGGCTGCGACCAAAGCCCTCCCTCCGCTGAGTTAATGGTGCAGGCAGAACCCGGGAACATTTTTGGCCACAACAACAATTTCTCTCCTCTTTGGCCTCACCTTCTCTACTGGCAGAGCAGGTTTCTCTCCAGCTCTTCGTCAGCTTCTCCTTCTGGGTGTCTCTGCTGCTGAGGTGTGCAGATCCCACCTCCTTCCCCAGCTAGGCATCCTCAGAGAGACCTGCTCCAAGACACAAAAGAATCCCAGCACCTTTCCCCTTAGATGAGCAGCTGGTCTCCCCCCCTCCCCATTAGCTTCCTCTTCCCCTTCCCAAAGTACAGACCCAAAACTATTTACATAGTTTTTCCCTACATAACACAACCTTGGACAATTCTCTTTACAGTTTTTGGCTTCCTTTGGTATATTCTCCTGGAAATAGACTGGAGATGGCATAACTAGAAATAACCCAGGAGCTGGGATTCCTGTGGCTTGGCATAGCTCTTACAGAGAGAAGTAGAAAACTCATGCAGATAATTTTGCTTGAATACTTTCCTATAGCAATTGCCCCTTGGAGAGTCTCTGTAACCAGGGTTCCTCTCTCTTCAGTGCTACACACTTTTGTATGAGCACACACACACACACACACACATCCAAGTGAAAACATGCTCACTCACAATCTTGCTGAAACAGCACCAAATCAGAGTGTCCAAACAGGCCTGATGGTTTGGGGACAATTTAGGAGATGGATGCAGGGTAAGTTCAACCCAGGCAGAGTTTTGGACAGATGCTTTAGACCAATCTGAAATGCAGGAAACCAGGGAAGCAAAGGAAAGATACCATGTGAATGTTGTTATATAAATTTTCTCTCCCGGCACAGCTTGAGGTGGTTAGATGTTGTTTCTATCCAATGGGAGCTACTTAAGCTCTCCCACTAATGCTGGAAAAACATTCACTTAGTAGGCTTGTCCAAACAACTCCCTTTTTAATTCAAACATGATGAACTGCAGGGGAGAAGCAGTGCCCCAGGGCTGCCCGCTTCAATAACATCACTCCTGACACGGCACACAGCCACATATCCACCCCAGCGGTCCATTAAAAAGCCTGACAAGGAAATTATGTTTACAGTCAGGTTACAGAACAGGGAGGGCGGGAAGGCAATTAACACCTTCTCCATAACCCCTTTCCTTCTATTTTCTCTCCTTCCCAATGCCCACACAACATTCGCACACAAACCCACCTCCATCCCTGGCCTGTTTAAGTGCTGTTTGATAAGCTCTTCCTCTGGCGCACCCACCTCCTTGCACAATGGTTCTCTGAGTGCACCTTGCAGGAGAAACCGTGTTCACACGTGGACCACTCACTCACACTCCCTCTCAGATCACAGCTAGACCCACAGCCTCTTCTTTTTGTTCCATCCACATTTTTGTCTAAACACATTCATGTGCCATTTCGTCTCCATAAGCTTGAATCTGCTCCCATCTTCTTTTCGTGCACAGTCATTCAGGAAAATATCCCTGCCTCCTCCCATGTCCCCGACCCAACCCTCCACCATGGCTCTTATCTCCCTCCACCTCTCAGCGGCCAATTCAGAGGCTCCTCCCCTGTTCCTGGTACTCACAAGAAGCTTCTACACAAGGCAGTATTATATTTTTTTTATCTTTCTTTTTTAAAATTTTAAAAAAATCTTTATTGGAGTATAATTGCTTTACGATGGTATAACTACTTTATTGCTCCCTCGCCCTCTCAATACATTCCTGTC
Source organism: Monodon monoceros (assembly GCF_005190385.1). NCBI lineage: Eukaryota > Metazoa > Chordata > Mammalia > Artiodactyla > Monodontidae > Monodon > Monodon monoceros. The sequence continues at coordinate 50,901,800 of NW_021703774.1, read as the reverse complement.
CTTCCAACTGAACTAGATTCCCCTTAGTTAAAAAACCTGCCTCTGGATTATGTAACAAGTTCCTCGGGGACTACATGAGGATTCAGCCAGTCACTTAAAAGTAAAGCAAACTGCCAACAACAACAACAAAAAACTATTAAAAAAAAATGCCTAGTTTACGCAGGAACCTAATTAAAGAAAGATCTAGTTGGTGAAGAGTAGTGGGAATGGAGGCAATTCTAGTGTAGGTAATGTGAGTTTCTTGTCCAACAGCCATTTTGCAAGTGTTAACGGGATAAAAAAATGCCATTGGGGAAAACATGCATCTTTGAATACCTAATACTGTGCTTCACGAGGTACAGTAACCGTGTCAAATATAGCAGTATTCACTGCAGCAATACGAAATACACACCACAAGTGTGATTAATTAGCCAGACTATCTACAGCACATGCTATCAAACATTCACTATTATGATGAAGTTTAATAACATCACATATCACACTGTGATTAATATACATTCAATGATTCAAATATGGCTGCGCTGTGCTTATAGTTTCTTTGTAAGAAATGGAAATCATTGTAACACATTTCACACGTATTTCCATATATAACTTTATTTTTCTGTGATATTTCCAAAAGTTGGATATCGTCCCCATGTGATTGCTCAAACGAACCTCTCGCGTACACTGAGTTCCACTGGCAGGCTGACTTCCAGAAAGAGCGGCTTGAGATGTGCAGGGAATGCAGGTGGCTGAGGGGCAGAGGAGAGCAGGAGACAGCATAGGAAGGCCTTTCTCTACCTGTCTTTGCAGCACTGACCCTCAATTTACCAGAAAAGCTGCCCAATAACAAAGAACTGCTAAGTGCTTCTTGGGGAAATTGAGACTACTAAATCCAATTGACAGACCAGCTTTTAACATGCTATCTAGTACAGGGGTCAGCAGGTAGCAAATCTGCCAGTAAAGGGGAAGATAGTAATTTTTTTTTGATTTTGGGGCCATATGGCTTCTGTCACACCTGCTCAACTCTGCCACTGAGGCCCAAAGGCAGTGGTAGTCAGTAACCAGTGGGCAGAGCTGCATTCCAAGAAAACTTTATTTATGGACACTGACATTCGGATTTCATGTAATTTTCATACGGCACAAACTATTATTCCTCAGTTTATTTTTTTCATTCAAATATGCAGAAACAATTTGTAGCTCACGGGCTGTGGAAAAACAGGTGGTGGGCCGGATTTGGCTCATGGGCTGTGGTTTGTTGACTCTGATTTAGAGTGTTTCACTGCAGACATTTACTGACTCTCTAAGTCCCTCCCTGCCCTGCCTTCTCTCACCCCTCCCTGCCTCCTTCTCTCTCTTTTTGATCTCCAGCTTCTGCCTGTTCGGCCTCCAGCAGTTATCAACGGCATCCTGACATGCCAGATACACCCTCTCTGTATCGATGGAATCCTTTTTTTCGCTTTGTTGTTGTCATTGAGAGTGGGGATTTCTGTTATTTCTTCTAGGAAAAAAATGTCACTGAAGAAATGCCTTTCTGGACCTCCTCATCAAAGAAGATGCTTCTTCTCACCTCCAGAGGATGGGAGCTCTTTACTCCTATTCAGGAGTGGGGAGGGAGCAAAAACCTTCATGTAACTGGTGCCTTAGCATCAGTGATATTTCTTTACATGTTCCTACAAGACAACCACAGCCAACCCTTCAGGGAGTGTGTGGAGGAGAATGGGCACCTGGTCAGTCATCTGGGGTCTTGAATAGGGTCTCACAAAGCATAGGTACTAACACCCACTCCCTATACCAATTCCCTGCTGGGGAATCTCCGGATTCCACTTTGACATTCACTCTGTACTTGTGAGCTGGGAGACATTCAGAGGCTGGCTACGTCTTGTCTCTGAGTTCCTCATCCAGGAACACAGAGTTGGCATTGGAAGCGGACCTCCAAGGGTATTGCATGTGAACATGGCATGGGGTACGCTTTTGCCTCAGGCCAGCCCTGACCTCTACAGGCTCTAAGAACTTAACAGAGCTAAACGATATGTGGGGGGCCGAGCAAAGTGCTATATTACCTCCAATTTACAGAGACAGACACTGAGGTTCAAAGTTAGGAAGTAAAATGTCCACAGTCAGAATATGAGATATAGCGGCAGCAGAAAATCACAAAGACTTCTCTCTATCACCAGTCCTTTGTCTCTACTACAGGAGTCCTGTGTGAGTATGTGTTACTTTATTTGTCCTCAGTGAGCATTCTTGCATTTTTATAGCCATAACATTTGCCCAAATGCAACGACACGAGGTCAGTTAATGTCACACTCCAGGCAGCCCCCTCTTCCATCCCTGGGTTCTGGGGGAGGGAGTAATTCGCAAAACTGTAGAACTAAAGACAAGTACACGTTGTAAACAAAAAGTCTGCATCCCTGCTCTGGTGCTGTCCTTCTCCCGTGACCCAGGCTCTCCGCTTGATGATACTTGCCTGCAGAGAAACTAGTCAGCAAGGGGAGGTTCCTGAGCGGTGGGGAAAGTCTGAACATGTTCATAGCACTTTAAGTCTCTCTACATAGTCTGATACCATTGTAAGCCCGCACTCTCCCTCCAACTAGTTATTTGTAGCAATGGCAAAACAACAGCAGCATAGCTGTAGTGATGGGCAGCTGGGAAGGACCTTACAAATCGCCAAACTTCCCTTCTCCCTGCAAGCAGACAAGCCAAGCATCCTACCTTGGCACAGAGAACTCATCCCTCCAAAGGCCTAGAATCCATATGGGTATTAACCAATTGGTCAAGTCTACTAGAGCTCTTGGAAAAACAATAATGCCTCATTGCTCTGCATTGCAATTGCAAGAGGTCAAGATGGAGCTAGTCAAAGCTCGCATTATGTGGGCAAAAGGCAGGAATCAACATAAAAAATAAAACTGTTGTGTGGAAAGGGATAATGATAGGCCAGTGTCTAGTTACTTTGAATCAAAACATATGACCTCAGGAAAAGCAGCTAGGACTGGCAAGATACATCCGAGAAGACCCCAGCAGGACCTTATAATGATGTGCCTCTAAAGTATGAGTTATATGTTAAGCAAGTGTTCTAAAATATCTCATGAACTAAGCTGTCAACAGCCAACTGTTGACCTTGTGCGCTTTCCTTTGAAAGTGCCAGAATGTATGATTGGTTCAAGGCCCAGTATTTAGGACATTGGAAAGGGCAGATGGGTATACCCAAATCCCAACTTGGAAGATAAGCCTTGCAAGGCCAGTTGAACAGAATTATGCCTAAGCAACTCTTGAAAGAAATGGTTCTAACATTTGAGATCCATATGAAAATGCAATTTACTCTTGGACAACGTGGCACCCCGTCCACTCCCCGTGCAGTGAAAATCCAAGTTACCATCTGCTCTGGGCATCCGTGGTTTTGCAGCCGCAGACTCAACCAACCTCAGATCGTATAGTACTGTAGTATGGATTTAGTGAAAAAAATCCACATGTAAGTGGACCCACACAGTTCAAACCCGTGTTGTTCAAGGGTCAACTGTACTTCATAAGTTCCTCATGGGAACATTTCGATTGATTCCAACTCTTCAGAGCCAACAATGAAAAAAAATGTTAACATGAACCACCAGGCAGTCAGAGTCATCTGGGCCCTGACCCTGGAGGAATGTACTAGTACTCACTGCAGATGTACCCATTTTCATCAATTCATGTACTCCTTCATCCAGCTAACATTTATGTGAACACCTACTTGTACCAGGCTTTATAGTAGGGGCTGGGGAGACAAACAAACAAAAAAGTATTATCTCTACCATCAACTAGCTTACAATCTAATATGGAAATTGACATGAAAATAAACAATTACGATACAACACAATTAGACAATGCCTACAAAAAAAAGATGTGTAACAGAAATAGTTACTATTTGTGTCAAGCTCAGTAAGTGACCTAGGGACAGATTATTTATATTATTTACATAAAATTTAAAAGATGTGAGGGTCTAGGATAAGTGCCTTAATCTTCCTAGGAAGGTCAGGAAAGGCTTCTCAGAGGAGATATTATTTAAGTTGACCAATAAGGCATATAGGCTGCTTCCCAGGCAGAAGAGACAGCATACACAGAGGCACGGAGACACAAGAAAGCATGGTGCATGCAAGCAAATACTAGTAGATCAGAGGCTTCTGGAAGAATTCAGCAAAGTGAGAATCTCCCCTAAATGACACCTTCCTCTAAGGAGACAAGTGATTCTTAAAACCCTGACAGCTTTTCTCCAGTGGGAGACATGGATACCACAGCCAACTGCTGGCAGATCCTTGAGTAACCTCTCCATACCCCTTTTCCTTATATGGTCTGCATCCTAACCATACCGGTAATGATCTGTCCTAATAGAAGTGACAGACTGCATTCTGGTTTTCCAACCAATAGGCAGAGACAGGCCAAGCAGCATTGCCACAAGCTTGCCCTGCACTCATAACCTGGACCACAGCCAGGGGTAAACACACTCCGAGGTCCTAGGGTCCAAGCGTATTTCCCTGTTGCTATGTCTAACCCTCACGCCTAGATATCTGCTATTTCTACTGACTAGGAAAGCAGCATTTTTATTTTATTAATTTTTATTTATTTATTTTATTTATTTATTTGCGGTACGCGGGCCTCCCACTGCTGCGGCCTCTCCCGCTGCGGAGCACAGGCTCCAGGTGCGCAGGCCCAGCGGCCATGGCTCACGGGCCCAGCCACTCCGCGGCATGTGGGATCTTCCCGGACCGGGGCACGAACCCATGTCCCCTGCATCAGCAGGCGGACTCTCAACCACTGCGCCACCAGGGAAGCCCGAAAGCAGCATTTTTAAACACAGTCTGATGCAGTGAGAAGAACACTGGATTAGAAGTGAGGAGGTCTAGGGATCTCTGTGAGTCTACTATTAATTATCATGGTTCTTCTGCCAGGTCTCTTAACCTCTCTGGACTCTGGTTTCCACATCTGAAGACTGGATGGATTGGCGTAGATGACTCCCACGGTCCTTTCTAGCTCTAAGATCCTCTGAGTTATTGCTACTCAGGGAACACAATGGGTAGAGGTTGTCATCATACTCACAGTTCAGCCAGACTCTGTGTCATGAAAGATTATTCTAGAACAGGGTTAGCAAACTACAGCCCATGGGTCATATCTGGTCTGCAGCCTATTTTTGTACGGCTCACACACTGAGAATGGTTTGCACATATTTAAAAAAAAATTTAAAATGAAACAAAAAAGAATATGTGACAGAAACTCTATGTGGCTCGCAAACCTAATATAATTACTATTCGGCCCTTTACAGAAAAACCTTTGCTGACCTCTGCTCTAGAACACTCAGAAACTGGCCATATCAGAGGCTGTAGCCATTCAATATTCTGGAAAAAGAGTATTTCCTAATTTTTCTTAGGCTGTGTGGCAGATTATATATGGTCACAATTTTTACATTCTTCCTATTGGTCTGTGTCCCAACACCCTGGCTCTGGGTGGGCTCTGTGACTGCTTTGTCCCATAGGATACTGAGGACATGTACTAAGCCAGTGTTGGGGCCCAGGCCTTGAGAAATTGGCACTTTCCTCTTTCTGTCTCTTGGGACACTCTCTCTGGGAGCCTGGAGTGGCACCCTCATAAAGGGGACAGACATGTGAACTGAAGCCATCTTGGGCCCTCCAGACTGGCCCATGTGCTAGCTGAGCACCACCAAGGATCCTCAGTCAACATCACATAGAACAGAAGAATTGTATAGTCAAGCCCTGCTCAAATTTGTGACCCACAAAATCTGCACATGTAATAAAATGACTTGTGTTGACCCTCTAAGTTTTGGTGTAGTTTGTTACATAACTAGAAATAACTGGAATAGGACCAGTGTGGGGTGCTTATGAAATATATAGCAGGAGCTTCCTCTGTCTTGGGTGGGATCCCAAATCTGTATTTTAATAAGGCCCTTCAGGTGATTCGTACTCTCAAACAAGTCGGTCAATTAATCTTCATAGTGACTCTGTTCTGGTAGCATGATTTTCCGGGATGTGCTTGGGTACCTAGATTCTTCTGTTGTACCTTCTGGACGTCTCTAGGTATGGCCTGGAGCTGCCCACAGCCTACTCCCCAGTACTAGTCACCTCCAAGACACCAAGTCCTTTCTTTGGACAGAACATTACCCAAGACACTGTGGGGACTGGATTGACTGTAAATATTGAAGGCCAGGTCTTGGTGTCATTTGTCATCATAACCCTCGCATCTAGCATAGATCCCAGCTGGGCACAAAGTAGTTGCCTAATACACCTTTATGGGTTAAAAGCAAATAATAATTGCCATGCATTTATTGATCATTTACTTCATCCCAGCATTTGGTTTTCCATGATTGTTTCATTTAATCCTCACAGTGATCCTGAGAGGCAGTTGTCATTTGCTTTACCTTAAAAATAACAAACCTAAAGTTCAGGGGATGAATTTGCCCAAGGTAGCTGGTAGAACAGCTATTCAGACAGGATGCTTCACTTCAGTGCTCTTAACCATCCCACAACCCGCCCTCTCATAGGCGAGGCATTCATAGTCCCTGACTTTGAGGGGCTTAAAACCTGGGAGAGCCAGAGCACAAGTGCACACCTGGAAACATTGCACAGAGTAGATTGTGTAAGCGGTCCAGCTCTGTCAGCAGACTGCTGTATGAGAGTTGTGTCAGTTGACTGTTGCTTCATAGCAAATGAACACAAACTTAATGGCTTAAAAATACCCATTCAGGGGCTTCCCTGGTGGCGCAGTGGTTGAGAGTCCGCCTGCTGATGCAGGGGACACGGGTTCGTGCCCCGGTCCGGGAAGATCCCACATGCCGCGGAGCGGCTGGGACCGTGAGCCATGGCCACTGAGCCTGCGCGTCCGGAGCCTGTGCTCCGCAACGGGAGAGGCCACGACAGTGAGAGGCCCGCGTACCGCAAAAAAAAAAAAAAAAAAATAGAAACACCCCTTCATTAGCTCACAGTTCTGTATGTCAGAGGTCCTAGGGCAGTGTGGTTGGGTTCTCGGCACATGGGTCACCCAAGGCTAAAATCAAGGTATCAGGCAGGCTCCAGTCTCATCTGAAACTCAGGGTCCTCTTCTAAGCTCACTTGGTTGTGGCAGAATTCAGTTGCTTGTGGTCGTAGCACTGACGAAGGTCCTTTTTCCCTTGTTGACTATCAGGCACGGGCTACTCTCAGCTCTTAGAGGTCACGCATTTTCCTCATTCCCTGGCCCCTCTATCTTCCAAGCCAGCAATAGAGAATCTCCCTAGTGTTAAATCCTGCTCACACTTCAAACTCTTTAGGAAGAGCCCAGTGCCTTTTAAGCGTTCCTCTGATTACGTCAGATCTCTCAAGGATGCTCTCTTTTTTGTAAGTCGACTGATTTACATCTGCAAGATCCTTTCACAACACCCTTCTAACACAGTCCCTTCAAACACCTAGGTAAGCCTTTGCTTGAATAGGTGGTAGAAGAATGGGGATCTTGGGGACCGCCTTGGAATTCTGCCTAGCCCAAGAGCACAGAGCAGGAACAGACTGACGAATAGAGGCTGCTTCGCAGATGTGTTCTCTTGCAAAGATTTTCTCTCTCTCTCTACTTAGAGGCCCCGGTGGAGACGGTTCCCTTCTGGAACCTTAAGGCAGATGGTTATACGGTGGCTTCTTAATCTGAGCGTGGGGTTTGGGGAGGAGGGAGCGCTGGCCCGTAAAACAATGCCTGCATGCTGGCGTGCTGTACAAAGGTAGAGGGGCTGTCAAGAGTGGTACCCCATGCTGGCTCCCCGTCTTTCTCCTCTTAATGAGGTCTCTGTGGAGAGCATTCGCCCCAGAAGTGTGAGCTGGGCAGGGTCTGAGTTTGCCTTTCCCCCACAGCCCTGTGTTCTTGGCAGAATCTGCTGCTTTTGCAAGAGAAGTTGATTACTGAATAATGAATTATCATTCTTTTTTCATTTTCCAGCTCTCTTCAGAAATGTGCTGCTATTTTTCTACTCATTGAGGCTCAAAATGGAAAGAAAAAGAGGAGATTCATCTTTCATTCAGAGAGGGAAAAAAAATACAATCTTACCTAACAACTCCATTTCATTCCCGGGGATGATAGTAATAATCGTTTTAATTAATTCAATTTCTAACTTCGGAGTAATTTCATTACTTCCTCAACTGGATAATAATGTCTCCAATGAAGTGAAGCTTCACTAGATAATACCAGGCAGGGCCACTTGGTCAGATAAAAAGTCCTTACCCTCTTGGGGGGCGATCTCCTCCCTGCTGGGCAGGGAGGGGACATATCTTGGAAATGAGTATTCCACTCAAAGAGGATAGAGCTGTTCCTGCATCAGAGACCAGAAGCGTGCTCGGAAGTCCTCCCAGGGCTGTGGTGGAGGCTGCCCTATATATCATAGGTGTGGGAGTTCTATATAATATGAGATTTATTCTCCTGGGAACAGGGATGCATACAGGGAACCTGCCATGAGCGAGGAGGCGGGTAGCCATAGGTAAGGAAGGGGTAATATTACAGGCTAGAATTCATGTATAGCGGAGTAAGCAGAAGGAACCTGAAGGTGGCGCAACATGAAAATTGACCTGTGACCCAAGACCAGTCCTTAAGTAACTGCAACTCAAAATAAGCTCCTGAGGAAGGAAAAGCTGACAAATGGCCGGTTCTGGGATATGACCGCTTAGAGGCCCTTCTTCAAAGGCCAATTACAAGTTGTGCAGCATCAGTGAGGTTCTGTTGGAGGGATCTCAGTGTGTGTGAAGGTATGTGTGTATGAGGATATGTGAGAGTCTGAGTGAGTGGGTGTATGTGTGAGAGGGTGTGAGGATGTGTGTGAGAGACAGTGGAGGGTGAGTGTGTGTGTGTGTGTGTGTGTACATGGTGCTGGAAGGAATCCTGACACAAGCCAGGTTTTGCCTGAGTGACCTTTACACCTTTACAACAGATTAAAATCCCCGTGGAGAAGGAATGGCAGGACCTGGCAGGGCAGGGAGAAGCAGGAACAGATTCAGCACTTAGCAAGCAGAGACAACTAAATCGGGTGACTGGGGGAGGAGCGGGGGGGGCGGGTAGTGGAGGTCAGGGGGCATCTGGCTTGAGCAGCTGGGTGAATAGTGGCCCCATTAACATGGAGAATAGAGAAAAATGGGAGCAAGGTTAACAGGATGTCATTTGAAACGAGTATTTGCTTTTGAGGAAACCACATGTGTCTTCAAGAAATACTTCTTGTCTTCAGAGTCTGCAAAAGCCTCTGGTCTGCTATCATCCACAGACTGAACTACCAAGAATATTATCTCATGCTTTAATCACCGTTTCCTGTCTCTCGATCTGCCTTCCTCTGTGTCTATCAAACTTCTTCTGTCCTGCTTTTCGAGTTTTGCTTTTCCCCCCCTGCTGATCTTGTGTACACTTTCTAGAAAGCCAGCATTATCTCCACATTTTGTTAGCTCAAAACTGAGTGCAAGCACAGCCAGGGCCCCAGGAGGCACCCCCAGCTGTTTGTTGACTTGAACTGCACACAACTAAGGATCCAAGAAAAAGTAAGCTTTTCTGTAGTTTTTATATTGTTTGAAACTTACTTAGCTTGGTACCTACTAAGGAAGCTCCAGAATATTAAAGAATAAATAGAAATTAAAATAAAAGCAAAAGCTTCTTTTGCTTGTGAGAGATCTTGCCCCTCTCCATCATTAGCTTATTCAGCTAAGTACCATTAGTAGAGCCTGGGCTTCCACGTGAGCTGGTAGCCCCTGGGGCGTTAAGACAATTGTTGGGGATGGAGCAGTGATGAAATGGCATCACTCTCCAGCTTCAGTTAGAAACATCTGGAAAGGACAAGGAACATTGAGACTTTGAGACCAGGGGAATGGGAGAGGACGATTTCCCTGAAAGGTGACCAGGCAGGCATGGGTCAGGACACGTGACACATCACTGTGTCACAGGAGGCTCCAACTGAGAGAGAGACTGTCCTTTCAGATGGTCCATTACTGGAGGATTACAATTTTTTTTTTTTTTTTTTTTTTTTGCTGTATGCGGGCCTCTCACTGCTGTGGCCTCTCCCGTTGCGGAGCACAGGCTCTGGATGCGCAGGCTCAGCGGCCATGACTCACGGGCCCAGCCGCTCCGCGGCATGTGGGAGCCTCCCGGACCGGGGCACGAACCCGTGTCCCCTGCATCGGCAGGCGGACTCTCAATCACTGTGCCACTAGGGAAGCCCGAGGATTACAATTTTAAAAATTAACTAGCCCCCTTATGAGAGGGACCAGATTTAAGACAACATGCTGCTTTGTTTCCTAGTTCTCTTCCATAGCAAACAAGGCTCTAAAAATGCTTTGCAGAACTAAATCATGAATCATGCTGGAGAGAGCAGTAAAGTCCAGATGAAGGACAGGCTGCTATAATAAACTCCCACAAAAACCTCAGGAAGGGTACCCCTGGCAGGAGTTGAAGGGTAAAACATTCTGCATCAGGAATCGTGGAAATGTATAGAAAGACAAGGGCAAGAAATCTGAGGACTGAGAAAATTGGAGGCAGGGGACAGGGGAGGATCAGGTTATAAGGAGCTATAAGAGAGGCCATGAATCTCATCCTATGAATCGTGAAGTATCCCTATAACAGGTCTGGAACATGGTGGATTGGTGTGCCTTGAAGGGCATGTGGAGAGTTTGCCTGCAGACACAGGTCAAATCAGCCTCTGGCAGACGCAGCCTTTTTCTCTGGCACCTAGATCATTAGTATCATAGAGCAGTCTTCTGACTCAGCCATCACAAAAGCAAAACTCTGGAGGGCCCAGGCAGGCCATGTAAGTGAGTGAACCCAGTTAGGCATAGGAAAAGCCATTCATCTGGATCTCTCGACTGATGGAAACGTGGATAGAGAGAAATATTTCTCTACCATCAGGAAATCTGCAGTGTGAGAGGATGATCAAGGAGCCCTGGCACTCAGCCTCAGTGTCAGAAGCCAATATGGTATGGATGGAGAGGAGGCATGCTGGACAGTTCATGGTAATGGTGTGGCCACACTCTCTACAGCCCACTGCCAGCAAAGGAGATGGAGTGCCCTATGGCTGCCACATCTGATTGTCAAAAGAAGCTATCCTGATTTTTATATGATGTCTGCCAATTTAAAAATATTCAGATTTTTAAAAGATACAAATAAAACACCTGGGAAGGTTGCATTCAACCTGTATGCAGTTAATTTAAAATCTCTGATCTGGTTCAACAGTCTCTCATTTTACAGATGAGAAAACTGAGGCCCATGGAGAAGTGTCTGGCCCTCTGTTACACAATGAGTTGGGGCCAAGGCTACACCTCGAGCTTACACCTCCCTGACTCCAGGCCTTCTGCCATCTCCCTGCTTCTCTGGATACGTTATTGTCCCCTCTCAGAATCTGTTGCAGCCTTGTGCTGCTCCCTGGTCATCAGCATCTTCACTGCATCAACCCAGCCAGGAAGCTTTCTGTGTACAACACATGTTCTACAATACCTGCCAAAAGTAAACAAAACAAAATACCTTACCCATTCCTTCAGCACCTAGGGTGGGCTAAACGGTAGCCCAGTAAAGATATTCATGTCCTAATTCCCAGAACCTATAAATGCCATCTTATTTGGAAGGACGATCTTTGCAGACATCAAGTTAAAAGATGTTGAGATGAGATCATTCTGGGTTAGCCATGTGGGTCCAAAACCCAATGACAAGCATCCTTATAAGAGGGAGGCAGAAGAAGATTAAACAGACAAAAGAGGCAGAGGCAATGTGACCACAGAGGCAGAGGTTAGCGTGATGCGGCCATAAGTCAAGGAATGCTGGCAGCCACAAGCAGCTGGGAAAGGCAAAGGGTACATTTCCTCCAGGGCCTCCAGAGGAAGTACATCCCCGCCACACATTGATTTCAGACTTCTGGCCTCCAGAACAGTGAGAGAATAAATTGTAATTGATTACAGCAGCCACAGAAAACTAACACAGGACCCTTCCTTCTGCTAGGGAATAGGAATTTCCTGTGAGACTAATAATAACAATGACTACCATTTGTTGGCTACTTCATTTATACCAGGCCCATATGTTTTTTCCAATCCTCATACCACTCTTTAAAATAGGTGTTATCTCCTCTCCCATCCCTCACCCCCACCCATTACACAAACAGGGAAACAGAGGCACTGAGAAACCACCCAGCTCCTAGCAGTAGAGCCAAGATTTGAAGCCCATGCTTTCTACTCTCTCCACCCTACTTATATGGAACTTCCTCGAATAAGCCCTTGTAATGTAATAGCGAGGCTTTCTTAGCTCCAGAAAGCGGCTCTGAAGGTGGGAATCTCCCATTGTTAGAACAGATCAATGCAAACATTTTTTTCTGAACAGTGACCAAGTTTTTTAGATTTAATATTTTAAGCTAAATTATGCCAGTATTAAAGAAAGAGCTGTGCCTGGTACACTGACCTGTGGGCAAATGCACATCACTTTCAGATGCAGGCATTGCTGAGCTATATCCTAAGATGAATCACCATGAGGGGAGACTCTGTTCATGTACTGATAACTTCATTTTTTCAGACCTCTGGGAATAACCACCACACCAATGTATGAAGTCAGGAAAAAACAACTTCACCCTAACACAGCAGAGGCAAAGCACAGATTGACCAAAACTGGGATCGGCTTTACTGGAGAAAAGGGAAGTACCTGGAATCATATGATGTTTAAGTAGCTAGAAATATTTTGAGGAGTTGATTGTGATCCAGAGAAATAGTGTGGATGTTGAATAGTAACCGTGAGTGTTTAGATAGTTGAACTTAATCTCTTTGAGCCTCAATTTGCAAATTTGTAAAATATAAGGATAGAAATAATGTGTACGTATCATATGGATAAGGGTGTGGCAAATATCTGGTTCTCAATTAACAATGGTTATTAAATTATTATTATTGCTGTTGTTAATTGTCCCGACTCTTCCCTGGTTTATTATACAAAATTTAAACTCAAATATTCTGTAAGGGGATATCACAAAAATTATCCAATCACCAGTTTAATTTCTCTTTCTATAGTTATACAGAGAATTGAAATTCCACACCAGAAATATTGCACCCTTTCAAATTATCCTTTAAAATAACTTGTTGCATGTCTTCCTTGGTGAAATGTCTATTTAGGTCTTCTGCCCATTTTTTAACTGGATTGTTTGTTTTCTTGATATTGAGCTCCATGAGCTGTTTGTATAGTTTGGAGATTAATCCTTTGTCTGTTGTTTCATTTGCAAATGTTTTCTCCCATTCTGAGGGTTGTTTTTTGTCTTGTTTAAAATTTCCTTTGCTGTGCAAAACCTTTTAAGTTTAATTAAGTCCCATTTGTTTATTTTTATTTCCATTACTCTAGGAGGTGGGTCAAAAAAGATCTTGCGTGGTTTACGTCAAAGAGTGTTTTCCTCTAAGAGTTTTATAGTGTCTGGTCTTATGATTAAGTCTTTAATCCATTTGGAGTTTATTTTTGTGTATGATGTTAGGTAGTGTTCTAATTTCATGCTTTTACATGTAGCTGTCCATTTTTCCCAGCACCACATATTGAAGAGGCTGTCTTTTTTCCATTGTATGTTCTTGCCTCCTTTGTCGTAAATTAGGTACCAATATGTGCGTAGATTTATCTCTGGTCATTCTACCTTGTACCATTGATCTATATTTCTGTTTTTGTGCCAGTACCATACTGTCTTGATTATGGTAGATTTGTGATGTAGTTTGAAGAAGGGGAGCCTGTTTTCTCCAACTCCATTTTTCTTTCTCAAAATTGCTTTGGCTATTCGGGGCCTTTCGTGTTTCCATACGAATTGTAAAATTTTTTGTTCTAATTCTGTGAAGAATGCCATTGGTAGTTTGATAGGGATTGCATTGAATATGTCGATAGCTTTGGGTAGTATAGTCATTTTCACAATATTGATTCTTCCAATCCAAGAACATGGTATATTTCTCCATCTGTTTATGTCACCTTTGATTTCTTTCATCGGTGTTTTATAATTTTCTGAGTACAAGTCTTTCACCTCCTTAGGCATGTTTATTTCTAGGTATTTTATTCTTTTGGTTGCAATGGTAAATGGGAATGTTTCCTTAATTTCTCTTTCTGATTTTTCATTGTTGGTGTATAGGAATGCCAGAGATTTCTGTGCATTAATTTTCTATCCTGCAACCTTACCAAATTCATTGATTAATTCTAGTAGTTTTCTGGTGGCATCTTTAGGATTTTCTATGTGCAGTATCATGTCATCAGCAAACAGTGACAGTTTTACTTCTTCTTTTCCAATCTGTATTCCTTTTATTTCTTTTTCTTCTCTGATTGCCATGGTAAGGACTTCCAAAATTATGTTGAATAGGAGTGGTGAGAATGAACATCTTTGTCTTGTTCCTGATCCTAGTGGAAGTGCTTTCAATTTTTCACCATTGAGTATGATGCTTACTGTGGGTTTGTCATATATGGCCTTTATTATGTTGAGGTAGGTTCCCTCTATGCCCATTTTCTGGAGCATTTTTATCATAAATAGGTGTTCAATTTTGTCCAAAGCTTTTTCTGCATCTATTGAGATGATCATACGGTTTTTATTCCTTAATATGTTAATGTGGTGTATCACATTAATTAATTTATGTATATTGAAGAATCCTTGCATCACTGGGATAAATCTCGCTTGATCATGGTGTATGATCATTTTAATGTGCTGTGGGATTCTGTTCGGTACTATTTTGTTCAGGACTTTTACATCTATGTTCATCAGTGATATTGGTCTATAATTTTCATTTTTTGTGATATCTTTTTCTAGTTTTGGTATCAGGGTGATGGTGGCTTCATAGAATGAACTTGGAAGTGCTCTTCTCTCTGCAATTTTTTGGAAGAGTTTGAGAAGGATCAGTGTTAGCTCTTCTCTAAATGTTTGATAGAATTCTCCTGTGAAACCCTCTGGTCCTGGACTTTCGTTTGTTGGAAGATTTTTAGTTATGGTTTCAATTTCATTACTTGTGACAGGTCTGTTTATATTTTCTAATTCTTCCTGGTTCAGTCTTGGAAAATTGTACCTTTCCAAGAATTTGTCCACTTCTTCATGGTTGTCCATTTTATTGGCACATAGTTGTTTATAGTAGTCTCATAATCCTTTGTATTTCTGAGGTGTCAGTTGTGATTTCTCAATTTTCATTTCTAATTTTATTGATTTCCATCCTCTCCCTTTTTTTCTTGATGAGTCTGTCTAAGGGTTTATCAATTTTGTTTATCTTCTCAAAGAACCAGCTTTTAGTTTTATTGATCTTTGCTATTGTTTTCTTCATTTCTATTTCATTTATTTCTGCTCTGATATTTATGATTTCTTTCCATCTACTGACTTTGGGTTTTCTTTGATCTTCTTTCTCTAGTTGTTTTAAGTGTAGGGTTAGATAGTTTATTTGAGATTTTTCTTGTTTCTTGAGGTAGGATTGTATTGCTATAAACTTCCCTCTTAGAACTGCTTTTGCTAGATACCATAGGTTTTGGGTCATTGTGTTTTCATTGTCATTTGTTTCCAGGTATTTTACTTCTTTGATTTCTTCAGTGATATCTTGGTTATTTAGCAGCACACTGTTTAGCCTCCATGTATTTGTAGTTTTTACAGTTTTTTTCCTGTAATTGATTTTCAATCTCATAGCTTTGTGGTCAGAAAAGATGCTTGATATGAATTAAATTTTCTTAAATTTTCTGAGGCTTTATTTGTGACCCAAGATGTGATCTATCCTGGAGAATGTTCCATGTGCACTTGAGAAGAAAGTGTATTCTGCCACTTTTGGGTGGAATGTTCTATAAATATCAATTTGATCTATCTGGTCTATTGTGTCATTTAAAGCTTGTGTTTCCTTATTTATTTTCTGTTTGGATGATCTGTCCCTTGGTGTAAGGGACATTTGACATTTTAAACAAATACATTTTATAGACGGTCAATTTTATCTCAATATAGCTATTTTGTTAAAAAAAAAAAAAGACCCACTCGACCTCTTGATAGAAACAAATCAAAAAAATGAATAAATTACTGCTAACTGAGGACTCTATATTCAGTGAAAAATTCTCATCAGAAATTTAGGAGAAATAAAAATATCTTCAGACAAAAGCTAGAACTTACCAGCAGACTTACCTTAAGGGTACTATTTTCTTTTTTAAACATCTTTATTGGAGTATAATTGTTTACATTGTTGTGATAGTTTCTGCTGTATAACAAAGTGAATCAGCTATACGTATACATATATCCCCTTATCACCTCCTTCTTGTGTCTACCTCCCACCCTCCCTATCCCACCCCTCTAGGTGGTCTCAGCTCAAAGTACTGAGCTGATTTCCCTGTGCTATGCAGCTGCTTCCCACTAGCTATATATTTTACATTTGGTAGTGTATATATGTCCATGCCTCTCTCTCAGCTCATCCCAGCTTACCCTTCCCCATTCCCGTGCCTCAAGTCCATTCTCTACATCTGTGTCTTTACTCCTGTCCTGTCTTTAGGTTCATCAGAAACTTTTTTAAAAATTTAGATTGTATATACATGAGTTAGCATATGGTGTTTGTTTTTCTTTTTCTTTTTCTGACTTACTTCAGTCTGTATGACAGACTCTAGGCCCCTCCACCTCACTACAGATAACTCAATTTCTTTTCTTTTTATGGCTGAGAAATATTCCATTGTATATATGTGCCACATCTTCTTTACTCATTTATCTCTCAATGGGCACTTAGGTTGCTTCCATGTCCTGGCTATTCTAAATAGTGCTGCAATGAACATTTTGGTACATGACTCTTTGGATTATGGTTTTCTCAGAGTATATGCCCAATAGTGGGACTGCTGGGTCATATGGTAGTTCTATTTTTAGTTTTTTAAGGAACTTCCATACTGTTCTCCATAGTGGCTGCATCAATTTACATTCTCACCAACAGTGCAAGAGGGTTCCCTTTTCTCCACTCCCTCTCCAGCATTTATTGTTTGTACATTTTTTGATGATGGCCATTCTGACTGGTATGAGCTGATAACCTCATTGTAGTTTTGATTTGCATTGCTCTAATGATTAGTGACGTTGAACCTCCTTTTATGTGTTTGTTGACAATCTGTATATCTTCTTTGGAGAAATATCTATTTAGATCTTCTGCCCATTTCTGGATTGGGTTGTCTGTTTTTCTGATACTGAGGTGCATGAGCTACCTGTACATTTTGGAGATTAATCCTTTGTCAGTTTCTTCATTTGCAAATATTTTCTCTCATTCTGAGTGTCATCTTTTCATCTTCTTTATGGTTTCTTTGCTGTTCAAAAGCTTTTAAGTTTCATTAGGTCCTATTTGTTTATTTTTGTTTTTATTTCCATTTGTCTAGGAGGTGAGTCAGAAAGGATATTGCTGTGATATATGTCATAGAGTATTCTGCCTATGTTTTCCTCTAAGATTTTATGGTGACTGGCTTTATATTTAGGTCTTTAATCCATTTTGAGTGTATTTATGTTTATAGTGTTAGGGAGTGTTCTACTTTCATTCTTTTACATGTAGCTGTCCAGTTTTCCCAGCACCACTTATTGAAGAGGCTGTCTTTTCTCCATTGTATATTCTTGCTTCCTTTATCAAAGATAAGGTGACCATATGTGCGTGGGTTTCTCTCTGGGCTTTCTATCCTATTCCATTGTTCTATATTTCTGTTTTTGTGCCAGTACCATATTGTCTTGATTACTGTAGCTTTGTAGTATGGTCTGAAGTCAGGGAGCCTGATTCCTCGAGCTCTGCTTTTCTTTCTCAAGATTGCTTTGGCTATTCGGGTGTCTTTTGTGTTTCCATACAAATTGTGAAATTTTTTGTTCTAGTTCCGTGAAAAATGCCATTGGTAGTTTGATAGGGATTGAACTGAATCTGTGGATTTCTTTGGGTAATATAGTTATTTTCACATTATTGATTCTTCCAATACAAGAACATGGTGCATGTCTCCATCTGTTTGTATCATCTTTAATTTCTTTCATCAGTGTCTTATAGTTTTCTGCATACAGGTCTTTTGTCTCCTTAGGTAGGTTTATTCCTAGGTATTTTATTCTTTTTGTTGCAATGGTAAATGGGAGTGTTTCCTTAATTTCTCTTTCAGATTTTTCATCATTAGTGTATAGGAATGCAAGAGATTTCTGTGCATTAATTTTGTATCCTGCTACTTTACCAAATTCTTTGATTAGCTCTAGTAGTTTTCTGGTAGCATCTTTAGGATTCTCTATGTATAGTATCATGTCATCTGCAAACAGTGACAGTTTTACTTCTTCTTTTCTGATTTGGATCCCTTTTACTTCTTTTTCTTCTCTGATTGCTGTGGCTAAAGCTTCCAAAACTATGTTGAATAATAGTGGTAAGAGTGGGCAACCTTATTTTGTTCCTGATCTTAGTGGAAATGGCTTCAGTTTTTCACCATTGAGAATGATGTTGGCTGTGGGGTTTTTCATATATGGACTTTATTATGTTGAGGTAAGTTCCTTCTATGCCTACTTTCTGGAGAATTTTTATCATAAAACAGTGTTGAATTTTGTCAAAAGCTTTTTCTGCATCAATTGAGATTATCATATGATTTTTATTCTTCAATTTTTTTATATGGTGTATCACATTGATTGATTTGCATATATTGAAGAATCCTTGCATTCCTGGGATAAACCTCACTTGATCATGGGGTATGATACTTTTAATGTGCTGATGGATTCTGCTTCCTAGTATTTTGTTGAGGATTTTTGCATCTATCGCATCAGTGATATTGGCCTATAGTTTTCTTCTTTTGTGACATCTTTGTCCAGTTTTGGTATCACGGTGATGGTGACCTCATAGAAGGAGATTATGAGTGTTCCTCCCTCTGCTATATTTTGGAAGAGTTTGAGAAGGATAGGTGTTAGCTCTTCTCTAAATGTTTGATAGAATTCGCCTGTGAAGCCATCTGGTCCTGGGCTTTTGTTGGTTGGAAGATTTTTAATTTCAGTTTCAATTTCAGTGCTTGTGATTGGTCTGTTGATATTTCTCTATTTCTTCCTGGTTCAGTCTTGGAAGGTTGTGCTTTTCTAAGAATTTGTCCATTGCTTCCGGGTTGTCCATTTCATTGGCATATAGTTGCTTGTAGTAATCTCTCATGATCCTTTGTCTTTCTGCAGTGTCAGTTGTGACTTCTCCTTTTTCGTTTCTAATTTTGTTGATTTGAGTCTTCTCCCTGTTTTTCTTGATGAGTCTGGCTAATGGTTTATCAATTTTGTTTATCTTCTCAAATAACCAGCTTTTAGTTTTATTGATCTTTTCTATTGTTTTCTTTGTTTCTATTTCATTTATTTCTGCTCTGATCTTCATGATTTCTTTCCTTCTACTGACTTTGGGTTTTCTTTGTTCTTCTTTCTCTAGTTGTTTTAAGTGTAGGGTTAGATTGTTTGAGATTTTTCTTGTTTCTTGAGGTAGAATTGTATTGCCATAAAATTCCTCTTAGAACTGCTTTTGCTGTATCCATATATTTTGGGCCATCGTGTTTTCATTGTCATTTATTTCTAGGCGTTTTTTGATTTCCTCATTGATTTCTTCAGTGATCCCTTGGTTATTTAGTAGCGTATTATTTTGCCTCTATGTATTCATATTTTTTACAGTTTTTTTTCCCGTAATTGATGTCTAGTCTCATAGTGTTGTGGTCAGAAAAGATACTTGATAGTATTTTAATTTTCTTAAATTTACTAAGGCTTGATTTGTGACCCAAGATATGATCTATCCTGTAGAATGTTCTATGAACGCTTGAGAAGAAACTGTATTCTGTTGTTTTTGGATGGAATGTCCTATAAATATCAATTAAGTCCACCTATTTTAATGTGTCATTTAAAGCTTGTTTTTACTTACTTATTTTCATTTTGGTTGATCTGTCCATTGGTGAAAGTGGGCTGTTAACGTCTCCTAATATTATTGTGTTACTGTTGATTTCCCCTTTTATGGCTTTTAGAATTTGCTTTATGTATTGAGGTGCTCCTATGTTGGGTGCATAAATATTTACAATTGTTATATCTTCTTCTTGGATTGATCATTTGATCATTATGTAGTTTCCCTCTTTATCTCTTGTAACAGTCTTTATTTTGAAGTATATTTTATCTGATATGAGTATTGCTACTCCAGCTTTCTTTTGATTTCCATTTGCATAGAATATCTTTTTCCATCCCTTCACTTTCAGTCTCTATTTGTCCCTAGGTCTGAAGTGGGTCTCTCGTAGACAGCATATATATGGGTCTTGTTTTGTATCCATTCAGCCAGTCTGTGTCTTCTTCTTCTCCTGTGTTTTCTTCTCCTGTGTTTCCCGCTTAAAGAAGTTTCTTTAGCATTTTTGTAATGTTGGTTTGGTGGTGCTGAATTCTCTTAGCTTTTGCTTGTCTGAAAAGCTTTTGACTTCTCCATTAAATCTGAATGAGATCCCTGCTGGGTAGAGTAATCTTGGTTGTAGCTTTTTCTCTTTCATCACTTTAAGTATATCCTGCCACTCCCTTCTGGCCTGCAGATTTTCCACTGAAAAATCAGTTGATAACCTTATGGGGATCCCTTTGTATGTTATTTTTTGTTTTTCCTTTGCTGCTTTTAATATTTTTTCTTTGAATTTATTTATTGTTAGTTTGATTAATATGTGTCTTGGTGTGTTTTTTCCTAGGGTTTATCCTGTATGGGTCTCTTTCTGCTTCCTGAACTTGGGTGAATATTTCCTTTCCCTTATTAGGGAAGTTTTCAACTATAATCTCTTCAAATATTTTCTCAAACCGTTTCTTTTTCTCTTCTTCTTCTGGGACCCCTATAATTCGAATGTTGGTGCATTTATTGTTGTCCCAGAGGTCTCTGAGATTGTTGTCAATTCTTTTCATTGTTTTTTCTTTATTCTGCTCATTGGCAGTTATTTCCGCCCTTTTGTCTTTCAGCTCACTTAATCGTTCTTCTGCCTCAGTTATTCTGTTACTGATTCCTCCTAGCGTATATTTCATTGCAGTTCTTATGTTGTTTATCTCTGTGTTTTTTTTAAAATTAATTTATTTTTGCTGTGTTGGATCTTCGTTTCTGTGCAAGGGCTTCCTCTAAGTTGTGGCAAGGGGGGCCACTCTTCATCATGGTTCGTGGGCTTCTCACTATCGCGGCCTCTCCCGCTGTGGAGCACAGGCTCCAGACGTGCAGGCTCAGTAGCTGTGGCTCACAGGCCCAGTCGCTCCGCGGCATGTGGGATCCTCCCAGACCAGGGCTCAAACCTGCGTCCCCTACATTAGCAGGCAGACTCTCAACCACTGTGCCACCAGAGAAGCTCTATCTCTGTTTTTTGTTCTTAATTCTTCTAAATCTTTGTTAAACATTTCTTGTATTTTCTCAATCCATGCCTCCATTCTATTTCTGAGATTCTGGATCATCTTTACTATCATTACTCTGAATTCTTTTTCAGGTAGGTTGGCTATTTCCTCTTCATTTATTTGGTCTTGTAGGTTTTTACCTTGCTCCTTCATGTGTGACATATTTTTATCTCATCTCTTTTTTTTTTTATGAGTGGGATTGTGTTCCTGTCTTACTGGTTGTTTGGCCTGAGGTTTCCAACTCTAGGGTTTGTAGGCTATTGGGTAGAGCTGGGTCTTTGTGCTGAGATGAGGAACAACATGAGACCTCACTCTGATGAATATTCCCTGGGGTCTGAGGTTCTCCATTAGTCCCTTCGTTTGGACTTGGAGCTCCCACCACAGGAGTTTGGCCTGACCCCGGGCTCATGAACCAAGATCCCGCAAGTTGCTTGGGCCAGAAAAACAACAACAACAACAACAAAGTAAAAAATAACATTAGACTAGGAAACTAACAGATGTGTTAGGAAAAATATAAAAATAAAAATATCGATGAGTCAACAACTGCAAGGTACAACAGTACCACAATAGCAAAAAAGAGGAGGAGGGACAAATAAAGTGGGGGGAATGGCTTTGGCTGTGGAGGATGGGGCCTAAGCAAGTGCGAGGTTTGGGTAGTGGGCGGGGCCAATGCTCAGGACCCACATGGCTGGAAAATGCCCTGGGGGTTGTGGGGGGTGGGGCTTATGCTCAAGGAACAGAAGGGGCCCAGGTGTGCCCCCCACCCCTAGTCTCAGAGGGCAGGGGACCTCACCTGGGAGCCCAGCAGGCTTTCTGTGCTCGAGTGAGCCAGGCCAATGCCATCCTCTCCTCTCCCGCTCCTCCTGGATGGCTCCTCCCACCAGCCTCTCCTGATCTGCCCAGCCTCAGGGGTGCCGATCCTGTCTGGCCTCCACTTGTCCTCCCCCCTCAGTCCCCCATGTCCTACTGGTTAACCTTGGGGTTCCTTCCATCTCCTTGGGTGTCAGAGGCCCCCACCAGTGGCCTGCAGGATGACCAAGAGGCCCATGAAAAGATGTTCAATGTCACTAATTATTAGAGAAATGCAAAACAAAACTACAATGAGGTATCACCTCACACCAGTTAGAATGGGCATCATCAAAAAATCTACAAACAGTAAATGCTGGTGAGGGTGTGGAGAAAAGGGAACTCTTTTGCACTGTTGGTGCAATGTAAATTGATACAGCCATTATGGAGAACAGTATGGAGGTTCCTTAAAAAACTAAAAATAGAACTACCATATGACCCAACAATCCCACTACTGGGCATATACCCAGAGAAAAACATAATTCAAAAAGAGACATGTACCACAATGTTCATTGCAGCTCTATTTACAATAGCCAGGACATGGAACCAACATAAATGTCCATTGACAGATGAACGGATAAAGAAGATGTGGGGGCTTCCCTGGTGGTGCAGTGACTGAGAGTCCGCCTGCCGATGCAGGGGACACAGGTTCGTGCCCCGGTCCGGGAGGATCCCACATGCCGCAGAGCGGCTGGGCCCGTGAGCCATGGCTGCTGAGCCTGCGTGTCCGGAGCCTGTGCTCCGCAATGGGAGAGGCCACAACAGTGAGAGGCCCATGTACCGCAAAAAAAAAAAAAAAGAAGATGTGGCACAGATATACAATGGAATATTACTCAGCCATAAAAAGAAATGAAATTGAGTTATTTGTAGTGAGATGGATGGACCTAGAGTCTGTCATACAGTGTGAAGTAAGTCAGAAAGAGAAAAACAAATACCATATGCTAACACATATATATGGAATCTAAAAAAAAAAAAAAAATTGTACCGAAGAACCTAGTTGCAGGGCAGGAATAAAGGGGTAGACATAGAAAATGGACTTGAGGACATGGGGTGGGAGGGGGAAGCTGGGGCGCAGTGAGAGTAGCATCGACATATATACACTACCAAATGTAAAATAGTTGGCTGGTGGGAAGCAGCCGCATAGCACAGGGAGATCAGCTCGGTGCTTTGAGACCACCTAGAGGGGTGGGGTAGGGAGGGCGGAAGGGAGGCTCAAAAGGGAGGGGATATGGGGACATGTGTATGCATGTGGCTGATTTACTTTGTTGTGCAAGAGAAACTAACACAGTATTGTTAAGTAATTATACTCCAATAAAGATCTATTAAAATTTTTTTAAAAAAGAAAAGAAATAATAAAAAAATAAAATAACTTGTTGCGAGCATACATAAATTCACTCCACGTATAATAATCTTTCAGTTGACTCAGAGATGTGAAGGTTGACTTGTTAGAGGTAAAAAAAAGTCTATAAAGGCTGCACTCATTCATCCACTAGATATTTATGGAGGAATGTCTCCAGAATCAATGCAAAGTACAATAATTGCCTAAGAGGTTTGAGTAAAGTGGTATGGGATTATAAACAGAAGAAACACAGTTAAGTATATTAATTAAAAAATGTGAATTCAAAAGAGGGAGAATTCCTTTTTAATACCATATAGGGTTGGGGAAGAGGGGAAATAAATGATGAGGAAGAAAGCATAGCATAAGAAAATGCTCTCTGAAGGAGGTAGCTTTCTAATTAAATCTTAAAGGAGTTGGCAGATTTCAACATGGGAAGCAAGGGTCTTCTACACAAAAAGATGGAGACTGACAAATTCTAGGTGACTGTGGGAGGCAGCAAATAAGTCTATTTTGATGGGGCAAAGAGTATATAAAAGTGAATATTTTATTTAATATTGGAAAGGTAGGTAATAGAGACCTCACATATGACCTGAGCATAGATAGTGGATGTAATTAACATCCTTAGTAGAGGAGACATATGGTGAAAAATAGGCATTTTGTCACTTGGGTGTATAGCCTGTGTCTGTGGGAATGGAAGCAGGGAGACCAGTTGGGAGGCTAGCTGATAATCTAAGTGAGAGGAGAATGAATGATCAGCTAGCTAGGAGAGAGTGGGATGGGAAGGGAATGTAATACAAGAGGGAGTTAGCTGAAGGATGTGGTGGGCCAAGCAGGGATGCTCAAGAAAACCTCCTGGTAGTAATGGGAATAAGGAACACAGAACGAAGAGTAGACTTTTGTGGAAGAATTACATGCTTAGTTTGGGATGCACAGAGATGCCCATCATACAAATGAAAACAAAACAAAACACCCTTAGTTTAGAAGAAAGTATGGCCCTGGAGATTTAGGTTAGCATTCTACAAAAGGTAATAGTTTATAGCCTTGAGAAAGCTCAGATTACTGAGGGAGAATATGAAGAGAAAGAAAAGAAGAAGACAAGGACAGGCTCTGGAAGGCAACATCTCATTTCATGGGGGTAGGTGTAAATTAACGTCCAGAGAAAGGGCAGCCTGAGAAGTAGAAGGAAAATGAAATTTGCCCAATGTCTCTAGTCCTTGAAAATGAGGAAGGTAGAGATACTTTACAGACCAAGATCTAGGAGAAAGCTATGCTTTTGCCAATGCTGTTTCTCTGTCGGGAATGTCTACCCTACCCCCACTTTCCTCCATCTAGCCAATTCCAATTCATCCATGAGGCTCAGTATGAATGCCACCTCCTCTGTGAGATCATCCTAAGCCATGTCCTAAGAAAAATTGATCTTGCCCTCTCTCTTGTATAGGAATTCTCACTCTACATTATCATTGTTTCCAGTTATGCAGTCAGTCATAGGGTAGACCTCTAAATGCTGGTTGATGGGAACCAGGGCTAGGATTAAAGGCATAAGAGAAGGGGCTAGTCTTGGTCAGCAGGAATGATACTTTTCTTCTAAGATAGGAGACAAGGGAAGACTTTTGGGCTCAGTATCTAGGATCTACATGTTTCCCAAGGGTTTCAAAAATATTTGAGACCAAAAAACAAACAAAAAAAATCCCTCCAAAATATGAAAAAACTGAAAAGCAAAAATAATAAATGTTTAAGTATCTACAAATGTTATTATATTGAATAGTCAACAAAAATTCAAATCAAGTCTTCTATAATCTTGTGTAAATGTGATTTCATGTGGGGTGTGGGTGCATTAAATACATACATAATAGACAAACAGGTTTGATATGGTTTGAGGTGGTACGTCCAATAGTATGCATGCCCAGAACCTGGGAAGACCTGAACCCATCCTGAGAGAAGGCCAGTGGAGGAATTTTGAAGCAGAGAGGACGGAAGTAACAAGGCACACTTTACAGGCCATCTATGGCAGGCTGCTTTATGTCACATACATTGTTAAAATAAAGGTGTATTAAGACTGAGAAACTAATCCCATACAAGTATTCACTTCCCGGACCCTGGTTACTACCTTCAACTCGTCCTTGTTTCATATGCAGCAATGACTGACATGGAGGCAGGTCTACCAATCATGTCGTTGACCTTCAGGAACAGAGAACAGTCACCTACTATCTTAGCAGTCTAGTGATCTCAGCCCAAACCTCACAAATAAGTACTTGATTATTATAAAAATTGAAATTATTAATAAACAAATGTAGACAAAACAAGTTCTTCACAGCCACAAAGAATAATTATGATATTTTCAGAAACAAGCTACTGCTTGCCAGACAACTTGCTAGGCCACTTTCAGCCTGCAGTAAATCTATACACTTAGCTTTGCTGTCTTCATAAGACACATTAACAAAGTAATAGCAAAATGGCTGCTGAAAAGATGCAATGTCTAGATGAAGCCCTAAGGGAATTACATAAAGTAAAGCAATCAGATGAAGGTAAGCAGTGCCTTTTCCCTTAAAAAATTTCTATGAAGTTTTTTCTATTAATTTCAGATTTAAAAATTATTAAAATGGGACTATGTGCACAAAATATAATCTCATTTATGAAAATGACAGCCCCAAATCCTATTTCAAACCCAATTTTCAATACATGGAAGTTGTTCATGAGTCATCTGAGTCATATTAGGATATTCTTGTTAAAATTACCACAGTCTGTGGAGAAAATTAACTTTCTGAAGTATCCCATAGGTGCAAAATTTATAGGCATTTTTAAAATTAGCATTCAATTTTCTAAAATATATTGCTGGGTTTTCCTAAGACTGTACATTGAAATAAAATAGGCACCGTATATATAATATTAAATGTATATAAATTTAAAGTATATACAGTTTTTAATATAATTATGGTATTTTGTATTACATATCTGACATTATATCAATTTCTTCACACATGCATCTTTCTCTCTGATTATTTAAAATGAAAACTCTCACTGGTGTTTTATTACCGTATCTCTAAGAGAAAGGCAGAGGCAACTGCCTTCCCTGGCAATCAACCACTGCCACATTCTTTTCACATTTTCCTCATGAAATTGCATTTCTGAAAAGAAGCATCCATGGGGGAGGGGTGGGGTGAGTATTATAAGAAACTGACGTGAGAAGGCAAAGATAAAGTCGGAAACCAATGGTCATTTCAAAGGACACATATAAGGCCAGGCTTAATTTTTCTGAATAACCAAGCATTATCTCAACCACTTGCGTGTCATCCTGGATATAAAGCTGTGGCTTGGAATATCTCCCTTCCCTGAAACCACGCCAAAGAACCGAGAGTATATTTCAGCTCCCTCAAACTGCTGTGGAGTTGGCAAAGGGGCAGCAATCATGCAGAATGACAGGGAGGGTCAGGCTGGCAGTCTGTAATTGCCCCATTGGCACTTTAATGGTTCTCTCTGCTGACTTCCATTTTGTAGAACTTCTATTAATGGTCAACAGGCTATGGACAAGGTACTTACTGTACATTTTAAACTTTTAAAACTACTTGGAGCCACTTACATATTTGGGAAGAATTCCATTTGCAGAGACCACATTAGTTGGGTGAAAATGCATTTTAAGGATTACATATTAATGAGACCAAGTAAAATTTGGTTATTTGAACAACTGACCAGGTATGCAAATGCTGGGACTCTGTGTACAAAAGGAAGTTCTTAATTGGGTCACTGATTTGCATAATTGAAGCAATTCCCTTGGTGCTCTGCTTCAGTCTGACCATAAAACTCACCAGACTGTGGAGGAGGGTCTGCGTGTTAATCAGAATGACGACAGATCTTAACCCTTCCCCTGTTCAAGTTGTACCTCCAGGTTATCTGGTTGTCTGCCCTGTGGTGGTAAGGGTATACCCAGTATATTAGATCATTGAGGATTTTTCTCTTATGATCATTTTGGGGAAAGAGTCAGAGTCATTACTTTTGAGAGTCTTGATTTCTTGACTATCTATGCTCATTGAGCTCAGAGAAAGGGTAAGAGAGGGAGGTCAAAAGAGTGGACCACGTGGAAGTTAGGAGAATAGATTTTGATCTAACGCTTGTGGCTACTGGGCTGTGTAACTCTAATCAGCCATGTCCACTCTCCATCCCTCAGAAGACCGCAGGTAGAATGACCAGAGGTACCAAGGTGAGGGCCAAGGAAAAGGGTCTGGATGAGGTAAAACCACTTCCTAAAGCTCAAATGTGGCCAAGTTCATCAGAGTGGGTTTGGGGAACCATGATAAAGTTATTAGAACGAATCATACTAAAGGGTCATTTTCTATGACAAAATAAGTGGCCTCTTTATATGGTTCAATTTAGTTGTAAAATTGTAAAGTTTTGCTGGAGTTTCCTCACTGGGTCTTAGAGGTTCTGATGCTATCTCTTTCAATATGTTCCATTTCCTCATCAAACGTTGGTTTTAAATAACAACTTTATAAGTAAACCTGGGATAGCATTTGATAGCTTATGAATTGCTTCAACACATTTAATCTGATTGAATCCCCACAGCCTTATCAGAAAAAAACCCATTATCATTCCTTGACTTCCAACACATGGCACTATTCTATTTACTCTCCTGTTCATGGTCCATTCCTTTCCTAACTTCCTAACAGGCTTTTCTGTGTTGGCGGCTTGTTTAAGGGTATTTCTCAAGGTTCAAGCCTCATTCCTCTTCTCTACCCCAGAGACATCATCCATCTTTATACACATGACCTTCACATTTTTATCTCCTACCAGAACCTTTCCCCTAAATTCCACTTCTACCATTCCAACTGCCAGCTGGACACTTGGTACTTGATTTTCCAGCATCCCCTCAAACCCAACAATTTTATAGCTGAATTCATCATTTCTTTTCCCTCCTCCCTTCATCCCTTGTGGCTCCTCCTTCTGACTTTTCTACTCCAGTTAATAGCATCAACATTCTCCCAGGAACCAAAGTTCAATATGCCCATCATTTTGGACTTCTCTTTCTCCCTTGTCTCCCACATTTCATCAGTCATCAAGGTTTTCTGATTATTACTTCATAATTTCTCTCCACCAACAGGGTCAGAGAATGGAGACAATCACAGGATAAGTTACCCATTATTACCTGAATACACTATTACCTCACTAGCCCAAGGAACACACAGATGAATTTTTCCATGTTCCATAACACGTGTGCCCTAGACTTTCCCTTTAGAGTGGTAAGAAATATTTAGTTCAAGAGTATCAGGTACAAAACAGGCAGACAAAACCTTCCCTGGGGCTGTTTGGTTTGCGGGTGCTGGGTTAGGGATCTAAAGTAGAGAGGGGCTTTTGGACAGTTTACTTGGGGGACCCAGACTTTAAATTTGCAAACCTAAATAAATGGGAGACCACAAGGAAGAGTACAAAACTACAGAGGAAGATAGATTTGGCTCTGAGATGCTAATTTGCTACAATTTCAAACATTATTTTAGCCCTCAGGACAAAGAAAGTGATACATTGCAACTGTCAAAACAACAACAAAAGGAACCCTTACTCCATTTTCTTTCCTATTTCTTCTTTCTGAGCAGAGGTAAAGGTACACATTGATATTTTCAGACTGGGCTGATGAGAAAAATAATGTAAAATTTTAAATAAGTAAACAAAATTAATTAGATGATTGGGAGCATAGTGCAAATGTGACCATGGACACAGCAGAGAAAGAGTGTTTGCCATGGAGTTGCTCAATACCCTTAGGTCTCTGTTGTAAAATTGTTACAATAATCAAGTATACATACAATGCATGTGAAGATTATAAGGGGAGATTAAGTCAGTGGACACAAGGGCTGATGTGTACATTAGGTAGAACAATAATATTTAATTTATTAAAACCATGTATGTCCAAGCAATGATTATAACCTTCACATGCTGGTACATTATTCCCAAGGGAATGATAAAGCATAGAGGTTCAGAGAAGAGAAATTCATCCCAGACAGACTGGAAGGTGTGTTTTTTCTTCTGCCAGTTACCATAGTACTTCACTTTTAGGCTTCAAGTTTATCTCTACAACATGGGAAGTAATGATAACGTCTACCTCATAGGTTGTGAGGATTTAATAAAACAATGCACGGAAAGCACTTAGCTTTAGTAAATTTTAGTAGGAATCCAGTTACTCATAGCTTTATCATCATAGTGTTATCATCCTGTTTTCATGTAAATATGCACTGAGAAATCAAGTCGAGCTGTAGACGGTGCCATTAGTTTAGGCAAATACTCATACTTCTTAACCTAGACTCATGGATACACAGGTAGAATGTGGATAGAGGCTGGTGAATTGGTAATCGTTTTAGAAGGTGAGTGCAGAACTCTTTTGTGTTTAAGCACAGTAATTTAGTGTGTTTGAACAACCTACAATAACCTTCAGCAAATTAGCATCCATTATTGTTTATTACATTATGGAACACTCTAACAGAAGCATGAGGTTTGTCAGTCCTAAGCCTTAGGGTGAGTCTCATTTGATTCAGAGTTGGTTGGTTTCCAGCCAAAGCAGGTCTCCCCAACATCTTCTATATATATAAATGCCAGTGGTTCCCAACGAGAAGACAAGAGGATGAATGTCTCAGCATACCTACTTGAATTGCTACAAAAGCTATTCAAAGGGCACCCCAATGGGATGCTCATAATCCAGAAGAAAGACTGAGGGGGAGGTCCTTCTCCTGTGTATTCTTCTCATGAGAGAGAAGGAATGGAGGATTTTCTTTTCAGGGACAGTATTATGACACCAACATACTGATCATCCAATACATAAGCAAGGTGTTGGAGAGGAGACCATAAAACTTATATATTTCACAAGGAGAAGGCTTACAAGAGGTTAAAGAACCCTTTGCAAATTATAAATACATTTATATTATTATTTTTTATTCCAGAGATCAGAATTCATTAAAGTTAAATGAACAGTTAATGGGCTACTTTGTGGTTTATCTCTGTATCAACCATCATTAAATTTGAGTGTTCCCTTAAGTGTGCTGGAAGGCAAGATGGTTTCAGTTTTTTTGTATTTATTGTTGCTGTTCTTTCGTTAATACCCAATGAATTATTCCTAAAGAATTATCAAAGGCACTAATGATACCGGGTTCCTCTTTTCCACTGACTATCTCAAGTGTAGGAAATTTTGCATTTTTTGGAAGGCTTTTTATTTAAACTAATTTCTTTGGCCTTCAGTTGACCTCAGATTGATCCCTCCCACCCTCCAATGAAGGTTAGAAGGAGGAGGAGGCTAGAGAGGGAGTGAGAAGTTTGGAAGAATGTCGTGGTGGTCACAGCCCTTCCTCACTGCCCAGCACTAGAGCAAGGAGCTCCAATGGGAAATCAAGACAACACCACACCTCTTGTTCCTTTGTCCTTTTATATACGACCACTTAAATTAGCTTTAGGTCCCCAGAAGGTAGAAATAAGGTCTGTTTTCAAACTGTGTTCAGAATCTAGCACCTTGCTTAATCAATGTTAAATAGTAAGAGTGCATTTTAATTGGTCTACTTTCAGAGCATCAGATTAAATTATTCTGCTAATTAATTGGTTGATCTCATATTTCACTTATATTGTCAGGTTATTATTTTTCCCTTAAGGGCTCAAGATACCACTGACAGTTCAAATACTTCTTCATTAATTACCATGTCTTAGATTCCACATAATCTTATTATAATTATTTTGATATCATATTTATTGAGGACTAGCCTGTATTATGAGAGATTAAGAACAGAGAATTAGTTTCACCTCTTCTCACTAATATGCACTTTGGTTCATTGCTCAAAATCCAATGGAAGGTGTACTTGGCTTGGCAGAGGAGAGCCTTCAATTGGGTTTAATTGGTCAGACATTAAACTAGTTTCATGTAAGTGATCGCTAAACATTTTATAACATTGGACCAAGTTTCTGTTTCACCAGCCAAATGTTTCCTGTTAATCGGCTCGTCCTGTCCTCCCTGGGTAACTGTGATATATAACTAAACCAATCACCACGCTTTAAGAGAGAAAAAGGCAAACTGGTAGCTTTTAAGAGAAAAGGAAGCAAGAGAGACAAGGATTTGAAAGTCAACACAGGTCAACTGGTTAAAGGAACTGTGAGTTTAGCTTGGAAAACAGAAAATATGGTGAGACGTAAAAGCTACATGAAGCATTTAAACAGCTTACATGGATAAGAAATGGATTAATTTCACGTAACAGAACAAAGTCCAATGGGTGGATGTTACAGGGATAGAAAATTTTGCACAATGTAAGAAAAAACTAAACAAAATATTAGAATAATATATACACTGGAGGACGCTTATACAGAGAGTTCCCTGTCATTCACAGAGGTGCTAAAGAGACCAATTTTTAAAAATTCAACAAATAATTATGAATGCCTACTATGTGAAACACGTTTATAAGTAGAAGTGAATAAATCAAACTACAGGCTGCCAAGGAGCTTAGTTTTTAATGTGTGTCCGGTGTGTGTTGGTGTATGTTTGTTTGCGTGTGTGGTGGTTTGGGGGCAGTAACAGAAAAGAAGCAGTCAAACCATTGTGCCTGAGGTCATGGTAAATGCTGTGCTGGGATGTCAGGAAAGTGGGGTCCAGGAGATGGTGGGTGTCTAAGCATGCAGGGATTTCTGGGGCAGAGTGGAGTTAAGATTTTAATTTGAGTGCAGAGAGCCTTTGGAGGGTTTTCAGCAGAGAAGCTGTGAGCTGATTTGCATTTTCAGAAGCTCACTCTCTCAGTAGTGTGGAGAATGAATCATGGAGGAGGAAAAGAATGGAGGCAGGGAGGCCTTCTAGGAGGCCAGTGGAGTGAGACAGGTGAAAGACGTAGGGGACACATTTGGGAAAGGTTCCAGAGGTGGAGCTGCTGCTAGATAAGAAGTGATGTATGAGGGATGGGTGGAAGATGGTGCCCATCTCCAAGGGATGTTTGAGACAGGAATTCTTGCTTTAAATGGAGGGTGGAGATGATGGTCTCTGAAGGCACTTTCATCTCTAAAGTTGTATAACCATTTGGTAAAGTTTGGGTGTGGCACCTCTATATCCTCCATCTAACCTTTGCGCTAATACAGAAGCACTTATGTGAGCACCAACATTGATTATAGGACTGAAAAGAATATAACATCTATGTGCTAGCAGGGATGTTCTTTTGTCTTCTCTACTGCTATACCTCTACTGCCTAGCACAGTGCCTAGCGAATCATCAGAATCCAATAGGTAGCTGGTGAGTGAATGAATGAATAAAAGGATGAAAGGTTTCTAAATGTATATTTTTTTGAATCTGTAATAGATGTTAAAACTAATTAATACCTACGAAATCTACCTTGCTCTTGTTGTAATGTACGAGTTGTACTTGATGCCAACACAAAGGATAAACAGTCACTTACATATATGGGTATCAAAGCTTAACAACTGAAATGGGTCAGAATGCTCCTTTCTCTCAAATTCAAGAATCTTTAAGTTGTCTTTTCTTGTACAGTGATGCCAAATCCTCTCAAATAAAGAAAAATTAAAAATAAAAACAGGAATAAATACCATGCTAATGTTACGTAAAACCACCTGAATAGTATGCTAAGGATAATGTGTGCTATGTGGACATGAGGGAAGGTTTTTGCCAAATTGTACTAATAACCACAGGTTACCGGGGAGGAAGGGTGGAAGAGAGGGACAGATTGGGAGTTTGGAATTTACATGTACATACCGCTATATTTAAAATAGATAACTAACAAGAACCTACTGTATAGCACAGGGAACTCTGTTCAATATTATGTAACCATCTAAATGGGAAAAGTATTTGAAAACGAATAGATACATGCATATGCATAACTGAATCATTTTATTGCTCCCCTGAGACCAACACAACATTGTTAACCAACTATACTCCAATATAAAATAAAAGTTAAAAAAACCCCACAGGTGTCTGCTGGAAACTATGCAGTGAGGGATTGCACACAATTTGCATGTAAGGCAAAAACAAAAATATGCTATTAAAAAACCAATCACCACAGGGCCTACCTCCAAGCAGGCCTCAGTAAATGTCAGTGGATTCCCAAAGTTTAAGTTCCTTGAGGATGAGAAAAATATACCAAGTGTGGCTGTACGGTCTACCATGAGGAGATATTCAGCTCTGCCTACGAAGCCCCCTCTTCTTATGATCCTCACAGGAATTGGTCCGTGTCAAGGGCTCTACATACCTGCCTTGAACTCACTCTAGATAAATTGCTTCCTGGAGTTAATGGTTTTTGTTAAATGTCTAACTACCCAGTAGGTTCCAAAGGCCCAGCCGTGTTCTTTCTCAAGGCTTTCTGTGTCTGCTCTCCCCCTCTTCCTATCACTCACTGGACTACTTCCTTTATTTCACCTAAACCACGGTTTATTTGCCTCTCTTGTACTATGAGGCAGAGGGGAAAACAACAATGACCCAACGCTAATCTGCACTTGCAACAAACAGAAGTTGTTGCCAAGGCGACTACACCAGAGAGTCCTGCGTCCAGCCATCATGGTGTGAACGGAGTTTCAGATGAGCTCGCCTGAGGGGCAAGGGGACCCTTCAGGAGAAAAGCTGGCCTGATAAGGCAACCAAGGATTTGCCGTTCCAAGTGATAGCTTTTTCTCTTTCTCAATAAAGAGAAGAGCTTGCGAAAGCCCTGAAAGATAGGCAGGCTGGGAAAACTAGATGGGATTTCAAAGGATCTTGTTCAATTAATCTGACTGAGGGTAGATCAGAACAGTTGTGCTTGTGGGGACATGCAGAGGGAAGACTTTAGGGCAAAGAGGCACAAGGAAAGGGGACAGGGCATAAAACACACTTCTGAACCACAGTGTACACTCTAATCTAAATAAAGCAGTGATTGCCTTTATTTCTACAATGCCTTTTGTCCAGGATCCTGAAAGCACAGCATAGACATTACCTTCCTGGGCTTCCAAGCACCCCTGTGAGCTGAGGATCAAGGATGGGGATTATTTTACAGATGGGAAAACTGGCACTCAAAAGCCACATATGTGCCAAGGCCCCTTCGCAAGGCAGTGGCACAGCCAGAAACAGGATGCAAGTAAAAATAACAACAATAAATTTCTCTTTTTTTTTTATTGCTTCTTAACACCTTCCCTGCTGAATTAAGATCTAGTTCACAAAACTTTAAAAAGCCAAAGTCTCCCATTTTCCCCAGTACAGAATACGGTGAGTTTATACGCTCTGACTGCAATTGTTTCAGCTCTGAAACTACAGAATGAGAGGAGGGTCAAGGGTAGGCTTGTGGACTACAGGGATCACGGGAAAATGCCCCCAGACAGCATTGCAGCTGCTCTGGACTTCACTCTCTGTGTTTACTGGGTGTACTTTTAGGAGATTCATTCTGGCATCTCCCAACCATGTGGATTCTCAATCTGGGAATCTTAATCAATCAAACAAATATTTATCGATTGCCTACCATGTTCAGACCTAGCACTGTGACTGAATAACACATGTTAGCTTTGGTACTCTCCTGCCAAAAATACTATGTATCCATCACAGAGCCTTCTACAGAAGAAGTACTAAAAACATGTAGTGAACAGTAAATAAATGAACAGAAAATGAAAGTGAAGACACCATAGACCCTATGGCAGAAGCAGAGTGCAGCAGAGCTCTGAAAAAAGTGGAGTATGAGAACTTGAAGCCAGGGGAGTCTTGATCAAGGAGGGGTCCTTGAACCAATTGTCAGAGGCTTGTTCCCTGAATGGAACGATAAAGTGCCAACCCCAGATGAAACAGACCTGTACACACACCATTTCACAGTACGCTCCACCTGTGCTTCGGTGAAGACATATGATGAATAAATGGATGGATGACTCGACATCCTGAGACAGTCATCGTCATCACCATCTAATGCTATCTTCCATGCAGCAAGAATTGATAGTTGATATTTAGTAAATAAGTGAGACCTCTAAGCTCCCACACAATACAGAAGGCCAAGATCTGGGGGGGGTTGAATCTTGCCTCTGCCCTTTACTACCCTTACGGCCTTAGGACAAGACTCCAAGTCTCTATTTCCTCAGTTATAAAATATGAATGAAATAGTTGTGTTTACCTCAGTGGTTTTGGTAAGGCTGAAATTAAATAATGCATGCAAAAATGCTCTGTAAAGTGTAAAGCAGTGTACAAATCTGTCTTTATTGCCATCAATAATGTAATGTAGCATATCATTAATTGATGTCATCTATTACATACTGTCCCCACCAAAGTACTGTCATATATCATAGGTCATTTACGATAAATAAGCCAAAGTTGATGTAAAATTATTTTTCTCAAGGTCCAACAGCCAAAAGTAGAGCCATGTTTCAGACTCCTGGCCTGTGCCCCTTCCACGAAGCAGCTCCTAGAAGGCCCACTCAGCAGATTCATGTTGGAAGGATAGGAGCTGTATGTTTGCCTTTCTCCCTTCTCTGTTCTCATCTCTCAGCATCACCACATCAAAGCAGAGTCGGAAACATTTTTGTAGTCATTTCTTATCTCTATCCTCACTCAAGGCCAGATGCTGCTCCTCTTTCCTGAACACTGTGGCAGCTCTGGGCCAACCTCCCAGCTTGAGTCCTTCCCCCACCACAGTCCAATCTGGACTCTGATGTTCAATCATCTTCCTCAAGCATCATGTGAGCAGGTGACTTCCCTTCTCAGACTACTCAAGAAGCTTCTGATTGCTTCTTTTCCTAAAAGTCCCCTTCGTGGAGTTTGAACCTCTTACTGGATGCCCTCCCATTCTTGCAGAGCCCAAGGGTTAGGTGGGGTGGGACTATGTCTGTTGTCACTGTATCTACCAGCTTTTTGCATAGTATCAGCCCCCACTAGACCCTCGATACGAATTTATTAACTTAGAGGAATCATATTGAACCCTACAAAGTAACCACTCTTCCAACTTCCCCTCTTAGTCCTAACACACAAGCTCACAAATTCCCAACCACATCTCACAGTCACAGATTCCATGGAATATATTCTATGACACTTGATATAGGCAGCCTTTCCAGCGGGGGTGGTCATTCATCATATTTATCCTTCTTCTCCCTTCTTGTCTACCAGCAGCTGTCCTCTTATTCACCGCTTTCCCTGGGCTGCCTACCAATCCTGCACATGCGTCCTCTACCCTTTGCACTTTGCACAGTATACTTGCCATTATCCCACAGAACCACCCTCCCCAGTCTTCTTCAGCAAACCAGGCCCTTTTCCCATTTAGAACTGTGCTCGAGTGCCGTCCAGCAGGAACCCCTCCAGACACCCTCACCATATACTCTTCCATGGGGTCTACTGGATTTCAAAATGCGATTCTCTTCAGTAGCAGCCAATAGGTATTGAGTGCCTATTATTGACAGGTCTTAGTATGAGATGCCAAGAAAACTACCTGATGTGTGTTTTAGTCCCTGCCTTCGGGGAACTTAGAACGAAGTTGGGGATACAAGAAATATGCATCAAATAGTTACGTTGGCTTACAAGGTCCTTATATCTGTAGGCGTTCCTTTCCCACCCTTGCATATGATCTATTTATACAACTTGAGCCAGCTGCCCACTGGTTGTTTTCATGTCTGTGCTCCTTCTACACTGTGCTTGTTTGTGAATGTTTCTCTGAGTGTCACTTCTACTCAGAGGTATTTGTGTACGTATTTTTTCTATGTATACCCAAGCTCTCCCGCCAGAACAAGCTAGAGGGTTGTAGTAATTAGGTGCTTTCTGTCACTGCACAAACTGATATGTGCAATGGCTTTCAGGAAGTGCTGGTGATGGAGGCTGGCTGAAAGAGGTCATCTGGCCCAGTTGTCATTGTCACACACACACACATACAGATCTAGAAGTATTGACCTCAGTTGGAATCTCAATGCCACACTTTCCAGAGGAATGCTAATCAACCCTCATCAACTTCCTTCTGATTGAGGGACTCCATAACTTAACCTGACACCAGATTTTGAGAAGTGACTGTGCCTGCAGACAAGTGCGTAGGATCACAGAAGTTGCCAGATCACTCACACTGCACTTGCTCCACAATTTTACCGCAGTATCTCCAGGAATTACTTTCTCCATTCCCTTCTAAATTTGTTCAGAAGATGCTGTCTCTCCTATGCTTTTTGCATGTGATATACCCTATCTCTTAGAGTTCATTGATTGATTCATTCGTTCATTCAAAAATATTTGTTGAGCATCTCTCTATGCTGTACGCTGGTGATAAAACAGTGTGGTAGTCTCTGCTTTTAAAGAGTTCACTGTCAAAAATATAGCTTACTAATGAGAAAAACAGGCAAAAACACAAGAAATCACAAAGTGCAAAGGTAAAGGTTAGAAAAGGATTTGGTCATAGCCAGTAAGAGGGTGACCTAACCCAGGAAGGGCTAATTTCCTCAAAAAAGTAACCTCAGAATTTGACCTGAGGATGAGTAGGTCTTTAGTGAGACAAAGGAAGAATGAAGGACAGAAACACCTGAAGATGTAAGGACTTTGTAAGCCACATTAGTATTTGATGCATATTTCTTGTGTCACCAACGTCATCATAAAGTCCCCAAAGGCAGGGACTAAAAACACACACCATGTCACTTCCTTGGCACCTAATACTAAGACCTCTCTCTAACAGGCACATGATATCTACTGGCTACTGCGAAAGAGAATCCCGTTTTTGATATGTCTCCGTTGTCAATTTTGGAGGAAAAGTACTAGCCCTCAGGTGGGATAGCCCGCTCATCCACTGGCTTAACTGACAACAGAATGGTCATAATATGCAGAAGATGAGGGATCCTCCACTCTTTCTTTGTCAGAGAGTGCAGTAGAGAAGTAGACTTCTCCACCATCAACTATCTATCCTCCTGTACACTGCCGATCTCCTGAGACTGGGAGGTAGTGAGAGTTGGGAAACCTAGCCACGTCAGAAAGGGAGGGGAGCCATGTCTGAAGCCCCTCTGGCAAGCCTCTGTTGTCTGGCACAGGGCCTGGTGGTTTGAAAGAAGCACCTAGAAGGGGCACATCAGCCCCCACTTAGGAACCCTGTTCATAATGGTGTCTGTTCTAGACAGCTTCTCTTTGTTCTCATGATTAGGAAAAGAAGGTAGAACGGTAGTGTTCACACTCAGATAGGCTCCTTCTATGACCCTCCCCAGAAAGAGCAGAGAAACTGCGCAGGCAGGAGCAAAGAGACGGCAGTTTGGTAGCAGAATCCCACCCTTATTCTCTTTACTCAGCCCCACTTGGTTCTTTACCAAGTCAGGCCAGAAGCACTGCCAGCTCTGGTCCCAACCTACTCAGGGCAAACCACTCAGATGATTTACTCACAAGCCAATGATGTAAATGTTGGAGAACATAGATTTTAAAATGTTTGACTTTTCTGAAAATGCCTGGATAACGTGAGCTCTAAATAACTAATACTCAGCAAGTAAAACATGTTTTCTGAACAGTAGGATTCTGGCTCTTAGGAGATCCTACCCATAAGTCTCCCAAGTCTCCTAGGCAAGATTCTTTGCAAAGTCATCTTCAACTAAGCTAGGAAATCTATGGAGAGAAGTGGAGAAGACATATATAGGGACAGCTAGGAGTAAACGGGAGTGAGAAAATTAGTAATGTGAGCTCTCGATCCCGTGCATACCTCCGGGCCGGCATTCTGTTGAGTTGTTACAGAACATGGCAAACAGTAAGATGAAAATTAAAACCAAACAGGGAAAAAAACAGAGTTTTAAAAACAGATAAAATATAGACTAGAAATA
The DNA here is from genome assembly GCF_005190385.1 of Monodon monoceros. Taxonomy (NCBI): domain Eukaryota; kingdom Metazoa; phylum Chordata; class Mammalia; order Artiodactyla; family Monodontidae; genus Monodon; species Monodon monoceros. The sequence goes on along the minus strand of NW_021703774.1, from coordinate 50,862,633 downwards.
AAAGACCAGAAACTTTAAAACGAGTTACAGATAACTGAAAGCAACAAAAGAAAGATTTAAAATTTAGGCTCAATATTTCAAATGATTAAGTGTTGAAAAATAAGGCAGTGCCAAATAACTGGTGAGAAACCAAACAGAAGCCCTGAGCTATCAAGGCAACAGATTAAAATGTGAAAGTTAAAAAATGTAAGAATACGATAAATCAAAATCCAAAGATAAACTTAGAGCTTTGGGGAAATGGGGCTAAGAATCAATAGAAAGAAAAAGCAAGCGTGTATCTGAAGGGGTGGGTGGGGCAGAGAAGGAGAGAAAAAAGGAGAATGCTGGTGGGAGGAAGATAAGAAGAGAGGGTCTGATGGGAGGGTCTTGAATCCTCGGCTTCTGAACAGAGAGCGGGCTGATCAGGCCACAGCATCCCTGCTGCATATTGGAGACAAATGTGTCTAGAGTCAAATGCAGCCATTTCTGTCTTGACCCTACAGAATGCTTCTGGAGATTTCTGCCTCAATACCAGGCTACAGTTTCACTCTGCCTACGGGGAAGAGGAAAGAGGCACAGATCCTCCAGAGCTGGGCCATAGATAACTAATCTCCTCAGATCCCACAGATTCCAAGAGCTTTGATCATGTTACATTTTCCCAGTGGAAAAGCTCTACTCTAAGCCCTGCGTCAGCCCTGCATCAGAACACTGGCCTGAGAGTCAGGAATCTGGTATTCATGACCCCACACTGCCCCCACAGAGAGCTGACTGGTGCTGTCCATCTCCTAAACTCTCTAACTTTCATCATCACGTCTGATGTAGAAAAATATCAGTAGCTAAATTATATCCAGTCCATCAAAAACCGAGCTGGGCCAAGGAGATGCTGTCAGGTGGAGCCACTGGGATCACCCTAGGTCCTGTCTCCCAGAGTCCTAGCTGTATTCCCCCTTTCTGCTTCCCAGTTCTTGCTCCTGTTACCTCTGGAGACTGATTTGGCTTGTCTCATCATCTCCCAGTGCACACCCACCATTTGACCCTGCTTTTTTTTTTTTTTTTTGCGGTACGCGGGCCTCTCACTGCTGTGACCTCTCCTGTCGCGGAGCACAGGCTCCGGACGCGCAGGCTCAGCGGCCATGGCTCACGGGCCCAGCCGCTGCCGCGGCACGTGGGATCCTCCTGGACCGGGGCATGAACCCGCGTTCCCTGCATCGGCAGGCGGACTCTCAACCGCTGCGCCACCAGGGAAGCCCTGACCCTGCTTTTTGGATCATGAACTGAACTCAACATCTCTCTGGTTCTCTGGGGCAAACCTGGCTGTCCCATAGTGTTGACCTGATTTCTGTGTAATGCTGGGTAAGGCAGCTTCTGTTTCTTCTGATGATAACATATTCTGATTCTAATTCCAACCAGCTGTCTTAAAGCATTGGTCACAAGGGAGATTAGGAGATTGTGTCTGTTTGGTTCCATGTAAACCCATCCTGACTGCTAGAAAAACAAAGCAAAATGCATGCTGTATGAAGAATAAACCAGTCACATCATGTTTCTATGTGAGGGGCAGGCCAATTCATTTTTTAAAATCAAGACACTTTAGTAGGAAGCAAATCTCTCATATTTCTCTTGTTCTTCGCCCTCAACTAATTCTTTGAGATGTAAAGACAGCACCATGGGAGAAATATGTCCTGGTATTACTAACACAGAGAAATCCTGGGAAACAAGAGAAGGTTTTGTTAGCATTGAGGTGATGTTCATTCAAACCTGTTATGCCTGATATTGCTCCCTGTCGCTTCACCTTAATAATGACTTTCCGGATATCAAGTGAAGGCACCCTGAGTAACGCGACGGGAGAGGACTCCATCTGCGATGCTGCAAGCGACAACGCAGACCGATTTTCATGTTGCTTAAAGTGCATGATATGCCATTCTTGTAACACAACAGCTCACGAAAACCTGTCCATGGAAATAATGCTGGAGGAGCGTATCAACTCTAGAGTACCAAATCTTCCTCTTGATAAACTACACTTGCAGAGAGAGCAACAAATTAGGTCCCATGGGCTGAATGCAGAGGAACTTTAAAATAATCTTTTATGTTTTGTTTCTGGGTGACCTGAGGCTGGAGAAAACAATGGGCAATTTAATGTAGACAACTGTGAAGTGTTGTCTTCAGGGCAAGGGATCCATGGAGTGAGCCCAGTGTGAGGGCAAATTGGTAGAGCCAAGGGGTCCGGAGTGGGCCAGGCAAGTCAGTGAATGTTTTGCTTGGCTAGCTAGGACACCAGAGCATCCTCTTGACAAATACTGACCTCCTTTGGAGATCTGGGTCAAGGTGGGGGAGGGAATATCTTTTGTTCATTAATCCAAGTGCTATTTGTTTCCCCTGGGCCTGGATTAGTGTCCTTTCAAAGAAAGAGCCGGAAAAACAGTAATCAGTGTGTCAGGTTATCAGTTGAGGGCTCACAGCTTTACAATTCAACAAAAAATCAGTCACCCAAGGGAGGAGTTAGGTAGGGATGTAGTCTCTTCTAAAATGCCAGGAATGTAAATTTGTGCAGCCACTACGGGGAACAGTATGGAGGTTCTTTAAAAAACTAAAAATAGAGTTATCATATGATCGAGCAATCCCACTCCTGGGCATATATCCAGAGAAAACAATAATTCCGAAAGATATATGCATCTCAATGTTCGTAGCGGCACTGTTTACAACAGCCAAGACGTGGAAACAACCTAAATGTCCACTGACAGATGAATGGATAAAGAAGATGCAGTACATATATACAATGGAATATCAGCCATTAAAAAAGAATGAAATAATGCCATTTGCAGCAACATGGATGGACCTGGAGATCATCATACTAAGTGAAGTCAGACAGAGAAAGACAAATATCATATGATATCACATATGAGGAATCAAAAAAAATATTATACAAATGATCTTATTTACAAAATGGAAACAGACTCACAGACTTAGAAACAAACTTATGGTTACCAAAGGGGAGAGGTGTCTGGGGGGTAGGGATAAACCGGGAGTTCAGGATTGACATATACACACTACTATATTTAAAATAGATAACCAACAAGGACCTACAGTATAGCACAGTGAACTCTGCTCAATAATCTGTAAGTTCTAAATGGGAAAAGAATTTGAAAAAAATATATATATATATATAACCAAATCACTCTGCTGTACACCTGAAACTAACACAGTGTTGTAAATCTACTATAGTCCAATATGAAATAAAAATTAAGAAATTAAATAAAAACAAATTCCCCCTAAAAAGGAATTTATAGATAAAAAATAAAAGAATACAGTGATTGATTGATCTATCTATCTGTTGAGAGAAGGGAGACAAAAGGCAACCATGGTTAGAATAAATAAATAAATAAAATTCCCAGATTTTCCCTTTATCCAGAAGCCCCCACTCCCAACTTTCAGGACAGCACACGCACACCCAGATGTCAAAGGGCACATACCACTGCCCAGTGTGGATCTTCTTTGAGATACAACTATATCTGAGTCTATAATGATAAGAAATGAGTCTTATTATTCAGTCGAGTTTGGCACCCATGAAGTCAACACACGTCAGGTTTCTGACAACACCTCCATTTCTCCTTCCAGGCTTTTCTTTAAGTAGAAATCTAGAGCAATGCCTCCATGACTGAGTGACTGAAGAGTCCAACTCCATCGTGTCTCAGTTATGTAGAACCAGGGCTTAGTAGACACCTCCCATCCTCTCAAAACTTAGCTTGCACACATCCCTACACTCTGTCAACAGAACTTCCCTGAACCTCCTCTCCCATGGAAATGAGTACTGTCAACACGACTCTTCAGTGTCTGTGTATTCAGGCTCTTGTTAATTGCAAATTATTCTGTTATGAATTACTTTATGCATTTTGACTCACAGTCAGAAGGTGACTGCACCCAAATTCATCTTCTTTATGAATCTTCTCTTGGTTGGAAACTCTAGATGAGGTTTTGCACTTCTCCTCAGAGGTCCAAGCACATGTTCCTTCTATACAGGGATTTTCACCTGCAGAAATAAACCTCTTAGTATCATCTCAGCACAAATATTTTAATGATCCGGCTTCTTTTTTAATACCTACTGACCCAATAATAGTGAGGGAAAAGTGGGGATTCTTAATCCTTAAAGATAATTAGGTTTAGGGAGAATCACTGAAGATGATAAAATGATAAAAATAAAAAAAGACAAATTAAAAAAATCTGTTAATATGGAGTAAAATGTTCAGACTTTGTGAGCATGAACTCAAATTTTCCTTTTTTAACTCTCAGTGTTGTTAATAAGTCACTTGATACAGAGTGACAGGAAGAGAAAGAGATGGGTTGAAGTGAGGATACTAAAAAGTTCAGGTTCTCACGGTGAGTGACAAGCCAAACATGAGATGATCCTTTTAGGAAGCCACCAATTGGAATACATCAACTGGAGTATGTTATTGTTTAAAAATAAAGAAAAGGTCAAGCAACTCAATTTCCTTTTACTAGAGAGATTCAGCTAGGGTAGCAGTGCAAGATGGGTACATCTATTTTATTTTCAGATGCACGTATTATGGAAAGAGTCCACATGAGAGCCATGAATGTTACCATAATTCTTGAAGGTGCCATCAGCGAGAATGGGCTGTGGAGCTGGATGAAAGTTGTGTACGTCCTTCTAGCCAGTGCCACTTATGAACAATGTGACAAGGACTGAAGTTCTGCATGCAGATTGCTGATACAATTGTTTGCATACAAAATGTCTCTGTGCTCCAATATTGCCTGCCTGCCTTAAATCATCATTTCCTAGGTGCCTACCTATCTGCTCTTGCCCACCATGTAATGGGCAATCAAGTAAATGTACCACATTTAAATTCCTAGAATCGTAGAGCTGGAGGAAACCTTAGAGATACTTTTGTAACCCAATTCTTATTCAATAATATTGTCTTTCCCTCAAATTATAAAATTGACATGTGCTCATTTTAAGGAGTATGAAAAACAGTATGAAAATGAAATAACCTATAATTCACTTATCAGAATTCTGAACTTCTTCTTAGGTTTTTTGGTGGGAGGATGGTATATATATGTATATAAATATTTGTATATATATGTGCACATATATGTACACACACATACATATGCACACACTGATGCATACATTTTTTCCTGCATGTTCTATTTTATTTTTTAATAGATCTTTATCGGAGTATAATTGCCTCACAGTACTGTGTTAGTTTCTGTTGCACAACAAAGCGAATCAGCCACATGCATACACATGTCCCCACATCCCCTCCCTCTTGAGCCTCCCTCCCACCCTCCCTATCCCACTCCTCTAGGTCATTGCAAAGCACCGAGCTGATCTCCCTGTGCTGCGCTGCTGCTTCCCATTAGCTAACTATTATACATTTGGTAGTGTATATATGTTGATGCTACCCTCACAGCCCATGGTATTCAATATCAAAAAAACAAACAGTCCAATTAAAAAATGGGTGGGAGACCTAAATAGACATTTCACCAAAGAAGACATACAGATGGCCAAGAGGCACATGAAAAGCTGCTCAACATCACTAATCATTAGAGAAATGCAAATCAAAACTACAATGAGGTATCACCTCACACCGGTCAGAATGGCCATCATCACATACATATTTTAGCTTACAAAATTGAGATTATACTGAAAGTCCAGCTTCTAACAATATGTACATGAAATTAATTTTTCCATATCAGTAAATATTCTTCAAAAGCCACAGTTAAAAAAAAATTTAGTGAGGTGTTATACACATAATGTAAAATTAACCATTTTAAAATGAACAATGCAATGGCATCTAGTACGTTCACAATGTTGTACAACCACCACCTCTATCTAGCTCCAGAACATTTCTGTCACTCCACGACAAAACCCCACACCCATTAAGCAGTTTTTCCCAACTGTTTCCTGCCCTGCCCCCAGAGCCTGGACACTACCAATCTACATTCTGTCACTATGAATTACCTATTATGGATATTTCAGATACATGGAATCATACAACATGTGACCTTTCGTGTCTGGTTTCCTTCCCTTAGCATAATTTTTTTGAGGTTCATCCACGTTGTAGCATGTATCAGTACTTCATACTTTTTTATGTTTGAAAAGTAGTCCACAGCATGTGTATACCACAGTTCGCTTTGCTATTCAACTATTAATAGGCATTTGGACTGTTTCCACCTTTTGGCTATGCTGAACAGTGCTGCTGTGAACATGTGTGTACATAAACTTCTTTGAGTGCTTGTTTTCAGTTCTTTTGGGTATATATGAAGGTGAAGAATTACGGGATCCCGTGGTAATTCTGTTTAATTTTTTACTTAACCACGAAATTATTTTCCATAGCTTTTGGATCATTTTACATCTCCACCAGCAATGCACTAGGGTTCTACTTTCTCCACATCCTCACCAGCACTTGTTATCTTATGCTTTTAAAAAGTATATACCCATCTATTACAGTGGGTATTAAGTGGTATCTCATTATGGTAAAACCACAATTTTTAAATATCATCTGGTTTTTCCATAATATGTTAACCAGTCCCTATTCTGTTGTTGGCATTTAGGTTGTATTGAAATTGCCCCTATGGTAAATAGTTATGTGATGAAATCCTTACACGATACATAAATCTTTAATTAAATCTCATTATTTCCTTATTGAAAGTTCCAGGGGGACAGTCATCTGATTTTGCAGATGAAGAAGCTGAGTTAACAGTTGCTGAGACCATAACTTGGGTTGCCTATACTTCAGCCAGTGCTTTCCATTAATTTTTTTGATGAGGTTGGGTGTTTCACATGCCAAATGTGTTGCATATTAGGTGGAACTCAGCTAAGCAATAGTGAATTCTTCAGTGTTGGGTCTGATGCTCTGCGGAACTGATGACTCCAAAGCTACTTCTAGCACTATTTTGACGTATTCTATTTTGCTCTAAATAGAGGAAATCTGTAAACACAGCAAAACACTATGTGCTCCGTTGTGTACCGTGTACCATCAACAAATTAACATGCATCGCCTTAAATAAAGTCTACCATTACTCAACCAATTCTGCATGTGCTACAGACTCCTAGTAGAATGTGCTCAACGCAATCACACTGGGCCTGGTGCCCTTCTGTGACATTGTTTTTCCACCTCTATGGCGTTCTGTGAGGGTAAGAGAATGACATGTAGGTTTGTGCTGTCATTGGTAGACCTCTATTTAAATGGCATTTTCAATGAGGTTCGAGTTGTTAAGAGAGTGAGATGCAATGATACATTTTGAAGTTTTTAGTGAGATCCCAAAAAGAAATATATCCAACCACACAGAGTGCATAAAACTACAGTCTGTTTCCCCTCTAATTGGTAATAAATGTAAATGTTTAGTTATGCCTGACTAGGGAGCTATGAACAACACATCTGTCTGACTGCTTTTTCACAAGGACTGCAGCATTTATACCATCTGTAGCTTGTGAAGGAAGAAAGAGACAGAGAAAAAGTGAGACTGAAATGTAGAGCATGGATATTAGTAGAAGTTCATAAGGAATTGACTCGTTCAACAAATATTTATTGAGCATCTATTATGGCCTGGGAACTAGGAAAGAAATAGAGGGAGATAATAAATTTCTTCCCTTCCTAAATTCTGAATCAATTGATGGGGTGAGGGTCAGGCAAATGAAGATATAAATGTCAAATCTGTTACTGAAAACAAATTCTCTAGTATCCATTATTGGGTTGGGGTAAGAATGCGTTTCCTAACAGTGAACTCCAGGATTAAACAGGCCCACCTGCCCAGACATAGGCAGCACTGGAGGATGGCAGGCCTTGCCCGCAAGGGCAGAGCCCTGACTATTTATCTCGTGGCCTGGCCAGGAGAAGAGCAGGCAGCTCTCTGCAGGTCAGCAGGGCTGGTAGAGGGAGAGGAGGGCTAGGTCAGGCTACAGGCTAGTCTTCCTCGTCTACTCAGTCAGATGACTGAGGGGGTAACAGAGAAAGACCAGGACATACACACAAATACTCTGACTCTCTGCTCTGCCTATAGGTTAGGGTCAGCTGGGAGCTTTAGTAAAATCTAGATTCAGTCCTCAAACCTAGAGATTCTGATTCCAGCAGGCATGGATTGGGCATGGATATTTTTAAAAACTTCCCACATAACTCTAAGTGTGCAGCCAGGGGTTGAGCATCACCTAATAGAAACTGAGGGGAAATGAGCCCCCCATTTCCCACAGCCCAGCAGATACAACGATACACGAGGGACAGTTCCTATCTTCCAGAATCTCTCACTCTCCTGAGACAGAAGTCATGAAAGCAACCACAGCGCTGTTCACCGAGTGCCGTGGGCACTCAGAGGGTGGAAAGACCAAAGGCCCAGGGTGCCAGAGACCTTCCCAGGACCATGGGTGTTCTGGGTTCAGAAGATCACCCTGACAGCTGTGGAAGAGGCAATAAGAGAGAGGCAGATGACCAAGAGACCCGCTATGAAATTACAATAGATCAAGAGAGAGAATAAAGTAAAAAAGGAAGCAAGGCAGCTATGGACACAGATTCCTCATTAATTAGCATCCTTCCAGGTTCAGACTTGGAATAAAAAACCTTCCTTTCTCGAGCAGGCTGTCTGTGGTCTGCCTTGGCCATATGTGTGGCCTCCACTGGGGGCTGTGGTACTGTGCTGAGGAGCTCACGTTTCTTGGGGTTACACTGAGGATTAGAGGAGGGGATGTCTATCAAGTACATAGCCTAGTGCCTGGCACAGAGTACACCCTTATTACATGTTAGGTGCTACTGTTGTTTGTTTTGAGAAGCCACAGAAGCTACAGCAACAAGGTCTTTCCTTGGCTTGTTTGCTTTGAGCTCTGATTCACTTGTGTGAAAGTAGAGATTTAAATGGCTTATCACAAACTAACAGTTTTGCAGAAATTTCAGATGTTTTAGTCCATTTTTTGGTTCAAACATCAGTATTTGGCAAAAAAAGAAAAAAAAGTGTTGTGGATTCCCAAACATTATATCTTAATGAGTTTTAATGATCACCAGACCCTAAACCAGAATTCAATACCAAACAAGTATTTTTTCTTTTCATTTAACTCTCATAGCTAGCCTGTGATGTGCATTTCACAGATGAGAAGCTGAGGTTTGGAGAAGTTAAATAATATTTCTAATATCAGCTTTTAAGTAACAAAGGAAGGATGAAAAGCAGGGCTTTTGATTCCATATCTGGCTCTGTTTCAATTATATTACACCAAATTAACAGTGCTTATTGCCTACAAGGACAAGAAGGAAAAGAAAGGTACGATTCGTTAAGTCCTCCAGAAGTACTGCCTATAAGTTGCCTTTGTGGTATATGGAGATAGGGTTTTAACAATTTGAGAATTCTTGCTATGTTCTATTTCTGAGAATCGTCACTGTTTCCCTTCTATACATTGGAAAAACTCCTTACGTGAAGTCGGGAGTAAATAAATATTCATACTCTCTATGAATTTGTTCTTCAATGGGTCTACGGGGGACCCCGAAGAATATGGAAAAAAATGAGAACTTTTTGAACTCAGAGTCACTCTTTTCCCCAATTAGATTGCATGCCATGTCCCTTAGACAAGTATACTCATTTTAGGTTTTATGTGCCTGCAGACAATCCATGGGAAATACCATGAAGAATGTGGGCCATAAATTCCTTAAATTTGCACTTGTGACTTGCGTTTGATGAAGAACTTTTTTATTTTTTGACATCTTTATTGGAGTATAATTGTTTTACAGTGTTGTGTTAGTTTCTGTTGTAAAACAAAGTGAATCAGCTATATGCATATGTATATCACCTCCCTCTTGCGTCTCCCTCCCACCCTCCTTATCCCACCCCTCTAGGCGGTTGCAAAGGAGCTAATCTCCCTGTGCTATGAAGCTGCTTCCCACTAGCTATCTATTTTACATTTGGTAGGTCTATATGTCAATGCTACTTTCTCACATTGTCCCAGCTTACCATTCCCTCTCTCTGTGTCCTCAACTCCATTCTCTACGTCTGTGTCTTTATTCCTGTCTTGTGCCTAGGTTCAAAAATTGGTGCTGAATTATGGCAAGAGCTTTTTCTGCATCTATTGAGATAATCATATGGATTTATCCTTCAATTTGTTAATATGGTTTATCACATTGATTGATTTGCATATATTGAAGAATCCTTGCATTCCTGGAATAAACCCCACTTGATCATGGTGTATGATCCTTTTAATGTGCTGCTGGATTCTGTTTGCTAGTATTTTGTTGAGGATTTTTGCATCTATGTTCATCAGTGATATTGGTCTGCACTTTTCTTTTTTTGTAACATCTTTGTCTGTTTTTGGTATCAGGGTGATGGTGGCCTCTTAGAATGAGTTTGGGAGTGTTCCCCCCTCTGCTATATTTTGGAAGATTTTGAGAAGTATAGGTGTTAACTCTTCTCTAAATGTTTGACAGAATTTGCCTGTGAAGCCATCTGGTCCTACGCTTTTGTTTTTTGGAAGATTTTAAATTTCAGTTTCAATTTCAGTGCTTGTGATTGGTCTGTTTATATTTTCTATTTCTGCCTGGTTCAGTTTCGGAAGGTTGTGCTTTTCTAAGAATTTGTCCATTTCTTCCAGGTTGTCCATTTTATTGGTATAGTGTTGCTTGTAGTAATCTCTCATGATCCTTTCTATTTCTGCAGTGTCAGTTGTTACCTCTCTGTTTTCATTTCTAACTCTATTGATTTGAGTCTTCTCCCTTTTTTTCTTGATGAGTCTGGCTAATGGTTTAACAATTTTGTTTATCTTCTCAAAAAACAGTGTTTAGTTTTATTGATCTTTGCTATTGTTTCCTTCATTTCTTTTTAATTTATTGCTGACCTGATCTTTATGATTTTTTTCCTTCTGCCAATTTTGCGGGGTTTATTGTTCTTCTTTTTCTAATTGCTTTAGGTGTAAGGTTAGGTTGTTTGAGATTTTTCTTGTTCCTTGAGGTAGGATTGTATTGCTATAAACTGCCCTCTTAGAACTGCTTTTGCTGCATCCCATAGGTTTTGTGTCGTCGTGTTTTCATTGTCATTTGTTTCTAGGAACTTTTGATTTCCTCTTGACTTCTTCAGTGATCTTTTGGTTATTTAGTAGTGTAATGTTTAGCCTCCATGTGTTTGTATTTTTTACAGTTTTTTTCCTGTAACTGATACCTAGTCTCATAGCACTGTGGTTGGAAATGAAACTTGATAAGATTTTAATTTTCTTATATTTACCAAGGCTTGATTTGTGACCCAAGATATGATCTATCCTGGAGAATGTTCCATGAGCATTTGAGAAGAAAGTGAATTATGTTGTTTTTGGATGGAATGTCCTATAAATATACATTAAGTCCATACTGTTTAATGTGTCAGTTAAAGCTTGTGTTTCCTTATTTATTTTCATTTTGGATGATCTGTGCTTTGGTGAAAGTGGGGTGTTAAAGTCTCATACTATTATTGTGCTACTGTCGATTTCCCCTTTCATGGGCTGATAGCATTTGCCTTATGTATTGAGGTGCTCCTATGGTGGGTGCATAAATTTTTACAATTGTTATATCTTCTACTTGGATTGATGCCTTGATTATTATGTAGTGTCCTTCTTTGTCTCTTGTAATAGTCTTTATTTTAAAGTCTATTTTTTCTGATATGAGAAATGTTACTCCAGCTTTCTTTTGATTTCCATTTGCATGGAATATCTTTTCCATCCCTTCACTTTCAGTCTGTATGTGTCCCTGAGTCTGAATTGAGGGCAGTCTCAATTCTTTTCTTAATTGTTTTTGAAAAGAAGAGACAGAGAAAGGACCCAAGAAAATATTTGAATAGATTAGAGTCAAAAACTTCTCTAACATGGGAAAGGACATAGCCACCCAGGTCCAGGAAGTGCAGAGAGCCCAAACAGCATAAACCCAAGGAGAAACACGCCGAGACATACAGTAATCAAATTGGCAAAAATTAAAGACAAAGAAAAATTACTGAAAGCAGCAAGGGAAAAATGAAAAATAACATACAAGGGAACTCCCATAAGGTTAACAGCTGATTTCTCAGCAGAAACTCTACAAGCCAGAAGGGAGTGGCATGACATATTTAAAGTGATGAAAGGGAAGAACCTACAACCAAGATTACTCTACCTGGCAAGGATCTCATTCAGATTCAATGGAGAAATCAAAAGATTTACAGACAAGCAAAAGCCAAGAGAATTCAGCACCACCAAACCAGCTCTACAACAAATGTGAAAGGAGCTACTCTAAGTGAAAAACACAAGAGAAGGAAAGGACCTACAAAAACAAACCCAAAACAATTAAGAAAATGGTTACAGGAACATACATATTGATAATTACCTTAAACGTGAATAGATTAAATGCTCCAACCAAAAGACACAGGCTCACTGAATGGATATGAAAACAAGACCCATATATCTACTGTCTACAAGAGACCCACTTCAGACCTAGGGACACATACAGACTGAAAGTGAAGGGATACTAAAAGATATTCCATGCCAATGGAAATCAAAAGAAAGCTGGAGTAGCAATTCTCATATCAGATAAAATAGATTTTACAATAAAGAATGTTACAAGAGACAAGGAAGGACACTATATAATCATCAAGGGATCAATCCAAGAAGAACATATAACAGTTATAAATATATATGAATCCAACATAGGAGCACCTCAATACATAAGGCAACTACTAACAGCTATAAAAGAGGAAATCAACAGTAATGCAATAATAGTGGGGGAATTTGATACCTCACTTATACCAATGGACAGATCATCCAAACAGAAAATTAATAAGGAAACACAAGCTTAAAATGATGCAATAGACTAGATAGATTTAATTAATATTTATAGGATGATCCATCCCAAAACAGCAGATTACACTTTTTTCACAAGTGCACATGGAACATTCTGCAGGATAGATCACATCTTGGGTCACAAATCAAGCCTCAGTAAATTTAAGAAAATTGAAATCATATCAAGCATCTTTTCTGACACAAGCCATGAGATTAGAAATCAACTACAGAGGAGAAAAATGTAAAAAACACAAACATATGGAAGCTAAACAATATGTTACTAAATAACCAAGAGATCACTGAAGAAATCAAAGAGGAAATCAAAAAATACCTAGAGACAAATGACAATGAAAACACGATTATCAAAACCTGTGGGATGCAGCAAAAGCAGTTCTAAGAGGGAAGTTTATAGCAATACAAGACTATATCAAGACACAAGAAAAATCTCAAATAAACAATCTAACCTTACACCTAAAGGAACTAGAGAAAGAAGAACCAATAAAACCCAAAGTTAGCAGAAGGAAAGAAATCATAAAGAACAGAGCAGAAATAAATGAAATGGAAACAAAGAAAACAGTAGCAAAGATCAAAACTGAGAGCTGGTTCTTTGAGAAGATAAACAAAATTGATAAACCTTTGGCAAGACTCACCAAGAAAAAGAGGATGATTACTAAAATTAATAAAATTAGAACTGAAAAAGGAGAAGTTACAACAGACACCGCAGAAATACAAAGCATCCCAAGAGCCTAGTACAAACAACTCTATGCCAATAAAATGGACAACCTGGAAGAAATGGACAAATTCTTAGAAAGGTATAACCCTCCAAGGCTGAACCAGGAAGAAATAGAAAATATGAGCAGACCAATCACAAGTAATGAAATTGAAACTGTGATTAAAAATCTTCCAGCAAACAAAAGTCCAGGACCAGATGGCTTTACAGGTGAATTCTATGAAACATTTAGAGAAGAGCTAACACCCATCCTTCTCAAACTCTTCCAAAAAATTGCAGAGGAAGGAACACTCCCAAACACATTCTATGAGGCCACCATCACACTGATACCAAAACCAGAGAAAGATACTACAAAAAAAGAAAATTATAGACCATTATCACTGATGAATATAGATGCAAAAATCCTCAACAAAATACTAGCAAACAGAATCCAACAACACATTAAAAGGATCATACACCATGATCAAGTGGGATTCATCCCAAGGATGTAAGGATTCAATATACGCAAATCAATCAATGTGATAAACCATACTAAAAAATTGAAGAATAAATCCAGATGATCATTTCAATAGATGCAGAAAAAGCTTTTGACAAAATGCAACACCTATTTATGATAAAAACTGAAAGTGGGCATAGAGGGAACCTACCTCAACATAATAAAGGCCATATACAACAAACCCAGAGCAAACATCATTCTCAATGGTGAAAAACTGAAAGCATTTCCTCTACAGTCAGAAACAAGACAAGGATGTCCACTCTCACCACTGTTATTCAACATAGTTTTGGAAGTCCTAGCCACGGCAATCAGAGAAGTAAAAGAAATAAAAGGAATACAAATTGGAAAAGAAGAAGTAAAACTGTCACTGTTTGCAGATGACATGATACTATACATAGAGAATCCTAAAGATGCTACCAGAAAACTACTAGAGCTAATCAATGAATTTGGTAAAGTAGCAGGATACAAAATTAATGTACAGAAATCTCTTGCATTCCTATACAACAATGATGAAAAATCTGAAAGAGAAATTAAGGAAACACTCCCATTTACCACTGCAACAAAAAGAATAAAATATAGGAATAAACCTACCTAAGGAGATAAAAGACCTGTATGCAGAAAACTATAAGACACTGCTGAAAGAAATTAAAGATGATACACACAGATGGAGAGATATACCATGTTCTTGGTTTGGAAGAATCAATATTGTGAAAATGACTATACTACCCAAAGCAATCTACAGATTCAATGCAATCCCTATCAAATTACCAATGGCATTTTTTACAGAACTAGAACAAAAAATCTTAAAATTTGTATGGAGACACAAAAGACCTCGAGCAGTCAAAGCAGTCTTGAGGGAAAAAAATGGAACTGGAGGAATCAGACTCCCTGACTTCAGATTATACTATAAAGCTACAGTAATCTAGACAATATGGTACTGGCACAAAAACAGAAATATAGATCAATGGAACAGGAACAAAAGCCCAGAGATAAACCCGCATACCTATGGTCAACTAATCTCTGATAAAGGAGGCAAGGATATACAGTGGAGAAAAGACAGTCTCTTCAATAAGTGGTGCTGGGAAAACTGGACAGCTACATGTGAAAGAATGAAATTAGCACACTTCCTAACACCATACACAAAAATAAACTCAAAGTGGATTAGAGACTTAAATGTAAGACTGAACACTATAAAACTCTTAGAGGAAAACATAGGAAGAACACTCTTTGACATAAATCACAGCAAGATCTTTTTTGATCCACCTCCTAGAGTAATGGAAATAAAACCAAAAATAGACAAATGTGACCTAATGAAACTTAAAAGCTTTTGCAAAGCAAAGGAAACTACAAACAAGACAAAAGACAACCCTCAGAATGGGAGAAAATATTTGCAAACCAATCAATGGACAAAGGGTTAATTTCCAAAATTTACAAGCAGCTCATGCAGCTCAATATCAAGAAAACAAACAACCCAATCCAAAAATGGGCAGAAGACCTAAATAGACATTTCTCCAAAGAAGATATACATATTGCCAACAAACACATGAAAGGATGCTCAACATCAGTAATCATTAGAGAAGTGCAAGTCAAAACTATAATGAGGTATCACCTCACACCAGTCAGAATGGCCATCACCAAAAAATCTACAAACAATAAATGCTGGAGAGGGAGTGGAGAAAAGGGAACCCTCCTGCACTGCTGGTGGGAATGTAAATTGATACAGCCACTTTGGAGAACAGTATGGAGGTTCCTTAGAAAACTAAAAATAGAACTACCATATGACCCAGCAATCCCACTACTGGGCATATACCCAGAGAAAAACATAATTCAAAAAAGACACATGCACCCCAATATTCATTACAGCACTATTTACAATAGCCAGGTCATGGAAGCAACCTAAATGCCCATCAACAGATGAATGGATAAAGAAGAAGTGGTACATATATACAATGGAATATTACTCAGCCATAAAAAGGAATGAAATTGGGTCATCTGTAGAGACGTGGATGAATCTAGAGCCTGTCATAGAGTGAAGTAAGTCAGAAAGAGAAAAAAAAAATATTAACGCATATAGGTGGAACCTAGAAAAATGGTACAGATGAACTAGTTTGCAGGGCAGAAATTGGGACACAGATGTAGAGAACAAATGTATGGACATCAAGGTGGGAAATCGGCAGGGGGTGGGGGTTTGGTGGTGTGATGAATTGGGAGATTGGGATTGACATATATACACTAATATGTATAAAATGGATAACTAATAAGGACCTGCTGTTTGAAAAAATAAGTAAAATAAAATTAAAAAAAAGAAAAAACACTGGTTACCAAAGATAATTTTCTCTTATTTCTTGGAATGGCAATAGGTTAACAAAATATGCAAACGTCTCTGGGTGACAGTATATATGTGTGCTGATTTTTACTACCTCCAAATTGTTAAAATGATATAAAATGCACAGTCATGGAGAAAAAAATATCTAGGCAATTATTGGTTTCCTGTCCTCTGAGATTCTCTTTTGTTTAAAGAAAAAGAAAAAGGTTACTTTGGTTAAATATGACAATTAATATGAGTGGTTGATTATATTAGGTGACAGTAATTAAGAAAAAGAAAAAAAAATGAAAGAGGAAAAAAAAATTCTTGGCCATGGGGATGTAGTTTAGGTGGGGTTAGAACTTAGGCAGGGGCAGGGTTTAGGGTGGGGCAGGACCTAGGCGGGTGGGGGCAGTGACGTTTGAGCATGGGGCGGGGCCTACATGGGGCAAAGTTCAAGCGTGGGGCGGCGTCTTTGCTTAGGACCTGCAAGGAAGTGGAGACGCGGTAGGTCGAAAGGAGGGTCTCTGGAGTGTGGAGTTCCGGAGTTTGGAGGTAGGTCCCTGGCTGGGGGTGTAGGCGCGGGGCTTGGGTTCTGTGCCGCGGGAGGGAGGCTCCGAGGATTAGGCCTGGGAGCCCAACAGTCTCCCCGGTGCCTATGTGGACAGGGAAAGCGCTGGCCGCGTTTCCTTCCGTTCCTCCGCGCCCCTCCCCCACCGTCTCCCCCAGGGTCTCCCCTGTCGCCGCTGGACCCCTAACCGTGGGTGGGTCCCGCTGGGTGTCGGAATGCCTCCCCTCCCCCAGCCACCCCTCAGGGGTCCGGGTCCCGGAGGTCCGGCCTTTACTTTTGCTCGCCCTTCCCTCCCTGCCACTCCCTCAGGACCCGCGCGGCTGGAGGGGGCCTAGGTGGGCAGAGGATCAAGCCTGGGATCTCAGCAGGTTCCTTGGGGCCCATGTGGGCAGGGGAAACCTGGCCATGCTCCCTTTTGAATCTCTGCCCTCCCAATGGTTCCCGCATTTGTCCCTTCGGGCGTGGGATCCGTTCCCCTCCCCCAGCCGCCCCTCAGGGGCACGAGTCCTGTCCGCCTCCCCTTCTCCTCCCCCTTCACTCCCCCCACGCCGTACCTGGGGTTCCTGCCATCCCCTCAGGTGTCCGTCATCTCCCACCAGTGCCTGGTAGGTGCCCTAGTTGTGAGGAGACGCGAATTCCACGGCCTCCTAGTCCGCCATCTTGACTCCGCCTGATGGATGACTTTTGACCAAATGAATCAGTGTTGGGGAAGATTGATATTGTTGAATTCAAAAGGTGGCAGAGATGCTATGCTTTACTTAGGGAATATTTTAGAGCATCTGAGGGTCTGACCAGCTGGAGTCTGACAGCACAAGGGGAAGCTGAGAAGGGAAGAGAGTTGTTCTTATCTCTCCCAGAGCCTGGCGGCAAAGCCCTTCACTATGTCTGTAAGTGCTTGATGCCATTCCTCATCTTAATTTCAAATTGATTTTTTACTTTGCACCAGTTAGACATTGCGTGTTAGCAGCCCAGCACAACACCAGTTGTCTTCCAGCACTTCCAGCTGACTTGCAATTATCTTCACCTGGCTTTTAAAGAGGCATTTGAGAAGGAAATTCACTGTAAAGAGAAGGAAAGGGTCTCTCCATTTTTTCCTATGACTGGTGTCAATAAAAATGGTACCTCAAAGTAACTTTGTCCCGCTTTGCAGCCTCAGTTCAATTCAGTATGCATTTATGGAGGTCATTCTCTGTGTGGAACACTGTGATAGAGACTCTCAGAATCTCAAAGATAAATGAGGAGTAAGCCTTGTCTTCCAGATGGAAACATGGGAGCAGACACTAAGACATGTTGCATAAAGAGAGAACACTGGAGTCTCTACTGTCTAATCACTATCCACAGATCATGTGAAGTTTCATCACTTTGACCTTAGACACGTATCTTACCATCCTCTTATTTTATGTGGGTGTCGCCACAGATAAAAAGGTGTAAGATAGAGTAGTTTGTGCTATAACTATATGCTAAGTCCTTTGAATCCTGCTGTGGTGGCATGAGAAATCATATTAGAAGTGTTTTAGAATACAAGATTTGAAATATCAGGAACTATGAATGATGGAGAGCTACAAACACTTTCATTTTGTAAGGTAGGGGCATCCTGATGTTATCTTAGGTCTAAGGGTGCCGTATCTAGAACTCTTAAAGTTTCCCCCTCTTAAAGGATCTTTCAGATCAGCAAATATTTGTGGGACACCTACTATGTGCTACCTGTTTAGCTGGGTCCAGGGAGTAGGTACTAAGATAATTAATAGACATTTCCTGCCTTGAAGGAGTTTTCAACCTTGTGAGGGGTGCAAAAACGTACAATTTCAATAACTAATGTTGGGAAGTTAGGCAGAGAAGTACACAGTGCACTATCCTAGCAGCAAAGGGCAGTGCATAGCCCAGGCCGAGGGTTTGAAAGGCTCCCTAAAGAAGCACCTGCTCTTCTAAGCCTTGAAGTTTGTTCAGGTGAAGAAAGGTTTGAAGGGAAGCCCAGGTAGAGGGAGAAGACAAGCCATGGAGGATAGAAGTATGCGGTGTTTGGGGGGAATTCCTAGTTTAGTTTTTTAGAATTAAGTGCAAGTCAGGACATGGTGGATGCCGCTGGAAAGGTAGACAGGTCAGGCTTAAAAAGGTTTGGGTACCATGGTAAGAAGTTTATGTCCCCTCATAAGGGAGCTGCACTGAAAGTCACTGGGACTGCAACTTAGGGAACAGGGTTAAATGGAGCAAGGCAGGGGCTGGGAAAACCCAGTTCAAGAGACTACAGCTGAGAGATTTTGAAGGTGTGAGCTAGAATGTGACACTAAAGGTGAAGGAAAGGGTAAAATTTCAGAGTTGGAAATTGATTGGGGAAGAAGAGGGAGTCTAATGACTGAAATTTGGTGCTTAGATGACAGGGTGGATGGTGGTATCATTTATAGGCACTGGAAAGAGAAGAGAAGAGAAGTGAAGATTAGGGCAGGGGAAGAGAAGTCCACATCGGGATACGTGTTGAATTTGAGGCACCTATCAGATGACTGAGGGAGATGCCAAACAGGATATTAGACGTACAAGTCTAAAGTTCAGAGCAGAGACTAGGGCTGGAAATACAAGCAGAAAACTTGTCTTCTAATTCTCCTGTCTTAGATCAGAGCTTGGGAAGTAGTAAGGAAGTAAAAATTACGAGTTTAAGGGTGACAGCTGGGGGGCCATAGGGTAGAGCTATCTGCTACAGGAAAGAAGAGTAAAGAAAATCTTTTAAGATTTTCTATGCCTTAGATTCTGCAGTACAGAAAAAAATACTTTAGACCAGGACAGGAGTTGGCTGTTAATCCCAGCCTGAAAGCACTTCTTTTTTCCACTACCTGTTTTTGGTGTCATTCAGTTTATTTTTAGGCACCATTGGAATTAACTTTGGAGAATCTTCTCTTGAGGTTTACCCAGGGGAAGGTGACCTGGATAGTGAACTATCTAGAAGTCGTTTCATATGAGAATTGATTTAAATACTTGCAGATATTCATCCAGGAGAAACACACACACACACACACACACACACACACACACACACAGATATGTGCATACATAATAAAGGCATCCTCCAAATATTTAAAGGGCCATCACATAGAAGAAACAATTGATTTATTGAACATATCTCCAGCAGATCAATGAATGGAAGTTACACCCAGGTAGGGGTAACATTTACTCGGTAAATAATTATTAAGGACCTACGTTTAGTAGGCACTGTTTCTAGGTACAGGTACAGGGATCTAATGAGGAACATGGTAGATAAAGTCCCTTTTCTCCTGAAGTCCATATTCTAGTGATAAGGAGACAGATAAGCAACAAGATAAATGGCTTTAGATACAGGTAAGAACTATGAGGAAAGGAGTACATACAAAGAGAGAGTGTGGCCAAGCAGGGGAGCGCACGGTGGGGGACACACTCCTTAGATTGGCTGCTGGGGAAGACCTTCCAAGGAAGTGACATACTGAGATCAGAATGACAAGAAGCCAGTCTCAGGAAGAGCTTTCTGGGCAGGGTGAACATCAAGTGAAAGGCTAAAACTCAGGGTTGAGCCTGGGCTCTTGAGGACAAGAAGGTAGGCCAGTGTGGCTGAAGGAAGGTGAATGGGGAATGGGCTATCAGATGAAGTCAGATAGGTAGACAGAGAAAACCCATACAGAGTCTCTTTGGGTTTTTTTTTTTTTTCCAACTGTGATGAGAGACTATGTATTGTGTAAGTTTGGGACAGGATTTGTTCAGGAAGTAAAATGATCGAAATTATATTTTAAATGATCACTCTGGCCATTAGGCATAGAATGGAGTGTGGGAGAGTTGATGCTATAGCAGAATTCCAGGGGACAAAAGACGGTAGCTTGAAGCAAGGTGTTAATACTGTAGAAAGAGAAAAATGGATGGATTCCAGAAACATTTAAAAATAGAAATGGCAGGAGCTGCTGGGGGATTAAATATTGGGGGGAGGTGTCAGTGAAGAAAAGGGATAATTAAGGATGACTCTTGGGTTTTTTGCTAAAATACTCAGTTGGATGGTACTGCCATTTATTAAGATGGGGAAATACTGGGAGGAGCAAATTGTGGACAGTAAACAGGGTTAAGAGTTATGGTTTGGATATATTCTGTTAAAATCCCAATTTGATGCTCAAGTGGATATATCATATAGGAAGTTAGATACATGAGTCTGGAGCTCACAAGAGAGGTCATGGCTGGAGAAACAAAGAGTGGAAGTCATCATCACATAGATGGGACTTGAGCCATGGGACTAGGGATAGAAGGAAATAAAAGAGGCCCCCAAACTGAGCTTTGGGGGCTTTCAATATTCAGAGCTCAGTTAGAGAAGGCAGAGTCAGTAAAAAGGGTGGCTAATGAGATAAGAGACAAACCTGGAGAGGGTAGAATAATGAAAATCAACAGATGAAAGTATGTGAAGAAAAAGTCATTCCATTTAAGGAAAATTCCATGAAAATCAGATTTTTCCCTACTGTGGAAGGAATCTCACAGTCCCCTGTGGAGACCTTACTGTTCCATCTCTCTCCTCCTCTGGATGATGAAAACAACTTAACTTTACCAGCAGGCAAAGATCACCCATGCCAGGACTGATGCTGAAGAAAGGACAGAGAGACATTTATTGGTGGTTCAAGGCTTGGCCTCTGGGCAGTCTTGTTACATACATTACTGTGCCCTTGGAGACTTCCCTAATGCTGGGTCCCTGCCTTGTTCTCAGGTCTCAGGAATATTTTTCTTGTCTATTTCAGGACTCTACCTGCCAGGTAGATTCTAATTCTTGCTGTCAGACCTCACCACCAGCACCACCTCTATGATGGTTTCAGTTCTCAAGTCCTTCCACCCATGTGGGAAGTTATAACCATGGCAATTATAACTGTGGTAACTTCCTGTTATAGACCAACTCTCAAACTCACTTCCATGTGTCTTGTAAAACCAGAATCTTAACCTTTGCCCAGCACCACAGATCTTTCTGGATCCCACCACTGAGTTGCATATGGTCTGGGACAACTGAGAACACCAGAACCTCGTTATAATCATCATGAGTGGCCAAGCTTAGGTGGGATGAAGAACGTGGAAAGGGCCCTGCTCTTAGGAGAACGCTTGCCCCACGTGGGAGTGTGATAGGGTTGGCCTTTGAGGACCCTTCCAACATCCAAGATTCGGTGGTATTTTCAGATGCCATGTAAAATAACAAATCCTGGGTTCATTTTTCAGAGAATCATTTTGAAAGCATACATTTAATGAAATAAAATTACATTTCTTTTTCCCTAGCACAGGACTATTCTCATTCTGAAATCCTGTTTTTCTATCTTTCTCATATGTTTTGCTCTGGGTTGAGGAAGCTCTTACTTTGCTGACAGGGTATTTTGCTTTAGGCTATCATATTGGAATTACTTAGGCGTAATTCCAAATGACAAAATTATACACTAGCGATTTCAGATCCTCTGGTCAAAACTGACCTCCTACTATTTGCTTGCACATAGTAGGCATTCAGTAAACATGTAACGAGTTGAACAGAAACCTTTTAAAAAGTGGCTTCCTTACTAAAGAAAATGGCTGGTGTTGGTGTTCGTTACCAGGACCTGGCAGAGGATGGGAAAAGGAGTTTTGTGAAGCACACTTTCTGTTTCTTCCCTCATCTGTCCTCTTATTAATGTGAAGATGACATATTGATGCTTTCTTATTTGTACTAAGAATGTAGACAAGAAATTATAAATTATAGATTTGGAAAATCCCCAAATATTTCTACACTTACCTAGAAAATGACATTAGCTTAGTACATCTGAATGTGAGGTGGGTTCATGTGACATTGCCTTGTCCCCTGTGCCCATCCCATGGCCACATTCATTTCAATGTAGGCTTGCAATGTCCAGGGTAGGGGAAGAATTGTATCTAATACCTAACATAAAAGTCATCAATGAGTGGTCTCCATGTTTAGGTCGTTTGACTGACAGAGGGTTTCTAAAACATTTAGAAGCCATGCATTCTCCAGTCTTCATTCTTCTCCACTGTGTTGCTCTTGGCCTGCATCATTCATTTTTGCTACCTTCTAGGGTTGGGATGCTTTTCAATGTGCAAACCTGGTCTAAAACATGATAGAACAGGAAATATGGCAGTGCTTATAAATTGTCATACCCAGGTTTTATTTGGATTGCAAGAGTGTAAACATCACAGAGTTTTAAGATAGAAACAAATGTAAACTATTATCAGTTTACTGAACAAGCTGGAATGAGAAAGGGGAAGGCAAAAAGCGACTTTATTCTCTCTCACCACTGCCCCGTTTTACACCTTGTGGAATTATTCTTCCCAACCACTGGATGACTCCTGGGCATATCCTTATTTTTTCCGTCATTCTAAGGCATTAATGAAAAACCTGGCTTATAAACTATTTAGAGAGTACAGGCAGTCGGATATTGATGCTCCAGTTTCTCACCCAATTGAAGTACCCCACTGCTGGGCCCATATATCGGCTGGAGGCTCACTAAGGTACAGAAGCTTGGGATGAAGCAGGCTGAGATTGCTTTCTTCACTCTTTGTCCTCTTCTACTTTTATTTTTCTTCTCTGCCTCTTTCCAACTCCCTAAATCCTATTTCTGCCCCCTTCTCAGGCTGGACTCAGGAGAATAGTGATCAGAGAAAAGGCTGCAGTCTTCCTTTGCTCATGTGTTTGTATCATGGCATGAGGGCTCTCTGTGTGTCAGGAACACACATTTAAATCTTTCTCTTAGAGATCACTTTTGTGGGTCATTCACATATCTCCCCGCTGGAGGCCTCTTATCAGTGGGAAATATCCTCTCCAATGGGATTTTTTTGTTTGTTTTTTAATTTGCCCAGCTTTTTTTTTTTAACATCTGTATTGGAGTATAATTGCTTTACAATGGTGTGTTAGTTTCTGCTTTACAACAAAGTCAATCAGCTATACGTATACATATATCCCAATACTCCGACCCTCTGCTGTCTGCCTCCCACCCTCCCTATCCCAGCCCTCTAGGTAGACACAAAGCATCGAGCTGATCTCCCTGTGCTATGTGGCTGCTTCCCACTAGCTATCTGTTTTACATTTCATAGTGTATGTATATATGTCCATGCCACTCTCTCACTTCATCCCAGCTTATCCTTCCCCCTCCCTGTGTCCTCAAGTCAATTCTCCATGTCTGCATCTTTATTCCTGTCCTGCCCCTAGGTTAATCAGAACCATTTTTTTTATTCCATATATATGTGTTAGCATACAGTATTTGTTTTTCTCTTTCTGACTTAACTTCACTCTGTATGACAGACTCTAGGTCCATCCACCTCACAATAAATAACTCAATTTTGTTTCATTTTATGGCTGAGTAATATTCCATTGTATATATGTGCCACATCTTCTTTATTCATTCATCTATTGATGGACACGTAGGTTGCTTCCATGTCCTGGCTATTATAAATAGTGCTGCAATGAACATTGTGGTACATTACACTTTTTGAATTATGTTCTTTTCAGGGTATATGCCCAGTAGTAGCATTGCTGGGTTGTATGGTAGTTCTATTTTTAGTGTTTTAAGGAACGTCCATACTGTTCTCCATAGTGGCTGTATCAACTTACATTCTCACCAACAGTGCAAGAGGGTTCACTTTTCTCCACACCCTCTCCAGCATTTATTGATTGTAGATTTTTTGATGATGGCCATTCTGACTGATGTGAGGTGATACCTCATTGTTGTTTCGATTTGAATTTCTCTAATGGTTAGTGATGCTGAGCATCCCTTCGTGTGTTTGTTGGCAATCTGTATATCTGTGGAGAAATGTCTGTTTAGGTCTTCTGCCCATTTTTTGATTGGGCTGTTTGTTTTTTTGATACTGAGTTGCATGTAAATTTTGGAGATTAATCCTTTGTCAGTTGCTTCATTTGCAAATATTTTCTCCCATTCTGAGGGTTGTCTTTTTGTCTTGTTTATGGTTTCCTTTGCTGTGCAGAAGCTTTTAAGTTTCATTAGGTCTCATTTGTTTATTTTTGTTTTTATTTCCATTTCTCTAGGAGGTGGGTCAAAAAGGATCTTGCTGTGATTTATGTCATAGAGTGTTCTGCCTGTGTTTTCGTCTAAGAGTTTTATACTGTTGACCTTACATTTAGGTCTTTAATCCATTTTTTTGTGTGTACGGTGTTAGGAAGTGTTCTAATTTCATTTTTTTACATGTAGCTGTCCAGTTTTCCTAGCACCACTTATTGAAGAAGCTGTCTTTTCTCCATTGTATATTCTTGCCTCCTTTATCAAAGATAAGGTGACCATATGTGCGTGGGTTTATCTCTGGGCTTTCTCTCCTGTTCCATTGATTTATATTTCTGTTTTTATGTCAGTACCATAGTGTCTTGATTACTGTAGCTTTGTAGTATAGTCTGAAGTCATACTGATTAGCTCCATTTTTTGTTCTCAAGATTGCTTTGGCTCTTTGGGGTCTTTTGTGTTTCCATACAAATTGTGAAATTTTTTGTTCTGGTTCTGTGAAAAATGCCATTGGTAGTTTGTAGGGATTGCATGGAATCTGTAGATTGCTTTGGGTATTATAGTCGTTTCCACAGTGTTGATTCTTCCAGTCAAAGAACATGGTATATCTCTCCATCTGTTTCTATCATCTTTAATTTCTTTCATCTTGTCTTATAGTTTTCTGCATACAGGTCTTTTATCTCCTTAGGTAGGTTTATTTCTAAGTATTTTATTCTTTTTGTTGCAATGGTAAATGAGAGTGTTTCCTTAATTTCTCTTTCAGATATTTCATCTTAGTGTATAGGAATGTGAGAGATTCCTGTGCATTAATTTTGTATCCTGCTACTTTACTAAATTCATTGATTAACTCTAGTAGGTTTCTGGTAGCATCTTTAGGATTCTCTATGTATAGTATCATGTCATCTGCAAACAGTGACAGTTTTACTTCTTTGCCAATTTGGATTCCTTTTATTTCTTTTTCTTCTCTGATTGCATTTAATCCATTTACATTTAAGGTAATTATTGATATGTATGTTCCTATTACCATTTTCTTAATTGTTTTGGGTTTGTTATTGTAGGTCTTTTCCTTCCGTTTTGTTTCCTGCCTAGAGATGTTCCTTTAGCATTTGTTGTAAAGCTGGTTTGGAGGTGCTGAATTCTCTTAGCTTTTGCTTATCTCTAAAAGTTTTAATTTTTCCATTGAATCTGAATGAGATCTTGCTGGGTAGAGAAATCTTGGTTGTAGATTTTTCCCTTTCATCACTTTAAATATGTCCTGCCACTCCCTTCTGCCTTGCAGAGTTTCTGCTGAAAGATCAGTGGTTAACCTTATGAGGTTTCCCTTGTATGTTATTTGTTGCTTTTCCCTTGCTTCTTTTAATATTTTTTCTGTGTATTTAATTTTTGATAGTTTGATTAATATGTGTCTCGGTGTGTTTCTCCCTGGATTTATCCTGTATGGGACTTTTTGTGCTTCCTGGACTTGATTGACTATTTCCTTTCCCATATTAGGGAAGTTTTCAACTATAATCTCTTCAAATATTTTGTCAGTCCCTTTTTTTTTTTTTGCTATTCTTTTTCTGGGACCCCTATAATTTAAATGTTGGTGTATTGTATAGTGTTGTCTCAGAGGTCTCTGTGACTGTCCTCCATTCTTTTCTTTCTTTTTTCTTTATTCTGCTCTGTGGTAGTTATTTCCACTATTTTATCTTTCGGTCACTTATCCTTTCTTCTGCCTCAGTTATTCTGCTATTGATTCCTTCTAGAGAATTTTTAATTTCATTATTGTGCTGTTCGTCATTGTTTGCTCTTTAGTTCTTCTAGGTCCTTGTTAAATGTTTCTTGTATTTTCTACATTCTGTTTCCAAGATTTTGGATCATCTTTACTCTCATTACTCTGAATTCTTTTTCAGGTAGACTGCCTATTTCCTCTTCATTTGTTTGGTCTGGTGGGTTTTTATCTTGCTCCTTCATCTGCTGCATATTTCTCTGTCTTCCCAGTTTGCTTAACTGACTGTGGTTGGGGTCTCCTTTTTGCTTGCTGCGGGTTCGTAGTTCCCGTTGTTTTCAGTGTCTGCCCCCAGTGGATTCAGTGTGTTGTGTAGGCGTCCTTGTGGAGGGGACTGGTGCCTGTGTTCTGGTGGATGAAGTTGGATCTTGTCTTTCTGGTGGGCAGGGCCGTGTCCAGTGGTGTGGTTTTTTTTTTTTTTCTTTGCAGTATGCGGGCCTCTCACTGTTGTGGCCTCTCCTGTTGTGGAGCACAGGCTCCGGTCATGCAGGCTCAGCGGCCATGGCTTACGGGCCTAGCCACTCCGCGGCATGTGGGATCTTCCTGGACCGGGGCACGAACCAGCGTCCCCTGCATTGGCAGGTGGACTCTCAACCACTGCACCACCAGGAAAGCCCCAGTGGTGTGTTTTGGGCTGTCTGTGACCTTATTATGATTTTAAGCAGCATCTCTGACAATGGGTGGGGTTGTGTTCCTGTATTGCTTGTTGTCTGTTGTGGGGTGTCCAGCACTGGAGCTTGCTGGTCATTGAGTGGAGCTGGGTCTTAGCATTGAGACAGAGATCTCTGGGAGAGCTCTTGCTGATTGATATTAACTGGGGCCTGGAGGTCTCTTGTGGATCACTGTCCTGAACTCGGCTCTGCTCCCTCAGAGGCTCAGGCCTGACACCCGGCTGGAGCACCAAGACCCTGTCAGCCACACGGTTCAGAAGAAATGGGAGAAAAAAAAAGAATGAAAGAAAAATCTAAAATAAAATGAAGTTATTAAAATAAAAAATAGAAAAATATTACTAAAATAAAAAAAAGTAATAAAAAAAGAACTAACAGAGCAACCAAACCAATAAACAAATCCACCAATGATAAGAAGTGCTAAAAACTGTGCTAAAAATAAATAAAATGGACAAAAAGATCCCTAGGACAAATGGTAAAAAACATATATAGACAAAATCACAGAAAGAAGCATACAAGTACCCACTTGGATAAAGAGAAAAAGGAAAAAAATATGTACATATATATATCTATATCTGTATATATACAAAAAAAAAGCAACCAAATCAATAAACAAATCTCCTAGTGATAATAAGCTCTAAATACTAAACTAAGATAAACATAAAACCAGAAACAGATTAGATGCAGAAAGCAAACCCCAAGTCTACAGTTGCTCCCAAAGTCCACTGCCTCAATTTTGGGATTATTCATTGTCTATTCAGGTATTCCACAGATGCAGGGTATATGAAGTTGATTGTGGAGGTTTAATCTGCTGCTCCTGAGGCTGCTGGGAGAGATTTCCCTTTCTCTGCTTTGTTCACACAGCCCCTGGGGTTCAGCTTTGGATTTGGCCCCGCCTCTACATGTAGGTTGCCCTCTGGCGTCTGTTCTTCGCCCAGACAGTAGGGGCTTCAAGAGCGGCTGATTAGGAGGCTCTGGGTCACTCAGGCCAGGAGGAGAGAGGGGTACGGATGTGGGGTGAGCCTGTGGCAGCGGAGGCCAGAGTGACGTTGCAACAGCTTGAGGTGTGCCGTGTGTTCTCCTGGGGAAGTTGTCCCTGGATCATGGGACCATGGCAGTGGTGGGCTGCACAGGCTCCCGGGAGGGGAGGTGTGGATAGTGACCTGTGCTTGCACACAGGCTTCTTGGTGGCTGCAGCAGCAGCCTTAGCATTTCATGCCCATCTCTGGGGTCCGCGCTGATAGCCGCGGCTCGTCCCCGTCTCTGGAGCTCGTTTAGACGGTGCTCTGAATCCCCTCTCCTTGCGCACCCTGAAACAATGGTCTCTTGCCTCTTAGGCAGTTCCAGACTTTTTCCCAGACTCCCTCCTGGCTAGCTGTGGTGCACTAGCCCCCTTCTTAATTTGTTCATGCAACCAACCCCAGTCCTCTCCCTGTGATCTGACCTCCGAAACCCGAGCCTCAGCTCCCAGCCCCCGCTCGCCCTGGCGGGTGAGCAGACAAGCCTCTCAGGCTGGTGAGTGCTGGTCAGCACCAATCCTCTGTGCAGGAATCTCTCCACTTTACCCTCCGCAGCCCTGTTGCTGTGCTCTCCTCCGTGGCTCCAAAGCTTCCCCCCGCCCACCCCCTGTCTCCACCAGTGAAGGACCTCCCTAGTGTGTGGAAACTTTTCCTCTTTCACAGATCCCTCCCACAGGTGCAGGTCCCATCCCTATTTTGTCTCTGTTTTTTCTTTTTTCTTTTGCCCTCCCCAGGTATGTGGGGACTTCTTGCCTTTTGGGAAGTCTGAGGTCTTCTGCCAGCGTTCAGTAGGTGTTCTGTAGGAGTTATTCCACACGTAGATGTATATTTGATGTATTTGTGGGGAGGAAGGTGATCTCCAGGTCTTAACTCCTCTGCCATCTTCCAATGGGATTTTTATGATTCCCCTGTCGTCCCTGGATTCTGGCCCTTCAGCACAGACTTTCTTTCTTGGAAATTGTACCTCATCTCTCCAGACTGTCCTAATGGGAAAGTTCCTTATCAGAAGCCCTAAAACCACGTACTTTTTTGGGGGGTCTACATATGACCCATAGGGGAAAACATTTTGTATCTGATGACTTTGGAAATACAAGCCATCCTCCATGAGGCTCTCTTTGTTTTGCTACCAGGCATTTCACGGAGCTCTTCATCTGTTGACTTTTTCAGGTTTAGTCAGGTAGGTCCCTGAGTGCCCCAAGCTTCAGGGAATATATATCAAGATTCCCAAGTGGTTATATGAAGACTTCCCATCATTGGCTTGAAGTGGAGGGGATCTCCCCCAAGATTCTTCACTTGTCACCAACTTCTCCTATATTCCCTGGAGTTGGTTAATGGGCTAATCAGACAAAACAGGTTTGGGTCTGCCTCTTTCTAGGCCCTGCATAAATGATGCCATGCCTTACTTCAGAATTCAGGAATACTCACCATCTATTATTCTCAGATTTGGGGCCTAAGCAACAAAATAAGAGGTGTAAGTACTCTTTACATCCTGCATCAATGACATAAAAATTCTCCTAACAAAATCCTATCAATCTCTTTGCTTCTACTTTAGATCCTGTTCCCTGTTGACTTTTAAAGGCATCCTCCCCTCTTTTTCTATACAATCTCTCCCTCTCTACAGAAACAGTCCTGTCAACATCAAGCAAACACTATGATCTCCCATCTTAAAAACAAAAACAGAAACACATTGTGAGTCTTCCTCCACCCCACATACTTCTCTGTTGTTGCAACATTTTTCTGTTCCTCTTCACAAACTTCCTAAAAGGTTTTTCTACAAAGCTGTCTCCACTCTCCATCTGCAATTTACTCTTCACCCAAAGCCTGAATTGTCTCCATTACTCAACTGAAACTACTCTTGTCAAAGTTAACAACCTCCATGTTGCCAAATGCAATCGACACTGTTCTCTCCTCATCTTTCTGAGTGTTTTACCATCATTCAACCCGACAAAATTCCTACTATAAACACTTTCCTCTTTTGTCCCCAGGAGATTACACACTCCCAGATTTCCTTATTCACTTTTGTCAGATTTCCCCCTAAGTGTCTCCTCTTCTAATTGACCGAGGTTGTTAGACTTCCCCATCACCTCTTTCTGAGATGTTTTCTCTTCACTAGTCTTTGCTGGGTGATGATCTCCATTTCCATAGCTATAACTACCATCTGTATTCTCATGGATACAAAACTGCAGTCTCCAGTCCAGACCTCTCTCCTCCTCTCCACTTGCGTATTCAACTGCTTACTTAACATGATGTGCCATGGCCATCTCACATTTCACATGTTCAAATCAGAAGTGAGTTTTCCTCTCAAAGCTGTTTCCGTCTTCCCTATCTTCTCAGAAAACAACAATGCCCTTCCTCCTTGTTGTGAAACCCAAAACTTTGAGAAACATTTTTCTTTTTCCTCTTTCCCCCCAAATACAATTTAATCACATGTTTTTTGAAGATCCATTATGTACCTAGCACTGGGTACCCACATTCCATTCTTTTCTAGTTCCTATTGATTCTACCTCCAAAATATATCTCTAATGTGGCCAAGATATATCTCTAATGTGGCTACATCTTACCCTTTCCCCTGCTGCCACTTTAGTTCAAGCCTCCATTATTTCCAGCTCAACCATCACAATCACCTTCTAACTGACCTCCTTGCTTTCACCCTGACCCCAACCTCACACCCATCCTTTTTCCACCCAGCCGCCAGAGCAACTTTTAAAATATGATAATTTCACTAAGCCCAAAATATTTCAATGCTTTGCAATTAATATAAAATATAATACCCACTTTGGGTAAACCCTGGTTACCCAGCTCTTCTTTTCATTTTCAAACATGGCTCCCATCCCTCAGTCACATCTCTCCAGCCATGTAGGTCATTCAGTCCTGTGAATAGACTCACCTCTTTCCTGCCTCAGGGACTTTGCACTTGCCATCCTCTTTACCATGTATTGCACAGCACATTCTCATCCTACAGGCCTCAGCATAAAGTCATCTCTTCAGACATGTTGCCTCTAACCACCTTCTGCAGCGTTCCACTGCCATTCTCTATCTTGCTGCTCTATTGTTTTTCGTTTATAACTCTCCTCATAATTTGTAATTATTTGTTATTGTTAAATATTTGTGATTCCCACAGGATGGTAAGTTCCACGAAGGTGGAACTTGCTCACAGTTGCATCCGTACCTACCACAGGGTCTGATTGATAGAACGCATGCAAGAAAGTTTAGATACATCAATGAATGGGTGAATATGAGCATATCTCACAGAGAGACATCTCTCCCTGGTTGCCTTTCTCATTGCAGTGGGTTTGGACTTCATAACATGGCAGAAAGA
This sequence comes from Monodon monoceros, assembly GCF_005190385.1. NCBI lineage: Eukaryota > Metazoa > Chordata > Mammalia > Artiodactyla > Monodontidae > Monodon > Monodon monoceros. The sequence goes on along the minus strand of NW_021703774.1, from coordinate 50,831,051 downwards.
TGTCAGAATATTGGAACCATTAATTCATTCCACAAATGTTTAAGGAATATTTATTTACTATGTGCCCAGCACTGTTGTCTTCACTGGGGATGCAGTTAACAAGTTGTAAATACAGTCTCTGCCCTCATGGACAGTTTGTTCTCATGGAGGAAATAGATCACAATATAACAAGGAAGATATATTATCATGTCATTTCATAAGATATGTGTTAAGAAGAAAAGTAAAGCAGGCAACAGGATAGAAAATGACAGGAAGGGGGCCATTTTAGACTGGGTGGTTGGTAAGGAAGTCCTCTCTGAAGAGGTAACATGAGATGAGATGCAGAGAAAGAGAATTTCTGGTGAGGAAGCAGCAAGTGTAAAGGCCCTGACACAGGAAGGAGTTTGAGAAGTTGGAATAGAGGGAGGTTTGACAACTGTGAGTGTGGAATGAGATAAGAGTGGGAGAGGTGGTTAGGGGACTGATTTCAGGGGATCTCAGATGACACAGTAACATGTTGAAATTTTATTCTGAGTGGGATAGGAAACTTTGCAGGGGTTAGAGCAGGAGAATAATGTGATCTCTTTGACATTTTAGACAGACTGTCTGGCAGCTGTCTGGGAATTGACCAGAGGCAATGGTAGAAATAGGAAGATGGGTTAGGAGGCTACTGTAGTAGTAGAGATGAGAAATGAATGGTGGGCATGAAGAAAAGTGCGCAAGTTAAGGATATACTTTGAAGATAGGATCAAGACAACCCATTGGTGGAAAGGCTGTGAGGCAAGGTACTACATTTGGGCCTGAGCAACTGGGCGCCATTTACTGTGAAGGGGAAACCTGTGGGAGGACACTATGGAGGGGGTGGTAAATAAAGTATTCTGTTTTGGCCATGTTATGTTTGAACTGTATTGAAAACTGACATAAGCCAGTTTGATAATGCACAACTCTTAGGTTCATTGTGGTACACAACTACAGCCACGGAAAATGTTGAAATGGATAAATCAGTTAGTTACCCCCACAACCTCATTACCAAGTTACAAAGAGAGCAAGTCTCAGGTCAGATTTTACCACATATGCAGACATAACAAGTAGGCACAAAGCAATTTATACACGTGCTTTGTAAGTCTGATGTAGCCCCAACTCACTGGCCTTCTAGCACTACAAGTACTACATTGCATGAGGCATTCACCCAGCAGAAGATAATATTTCAGGGCGGTCATACATCCAGAAATCCTTTGCCCTAATGGCTGGAAACAGAATTGCTTAAGAATCAAGTATAAGAACCAGGTACTATCCCTAAAGGGACAGCCTATCAGCCTTGTTAAAATCTTATATCCTGTTCTATGTGGGTAGAGAATGTCCCTAAAATATTTTAGCCAGTTCCCGTATCTTGATTACCTCCAATTTGACCTATGAAAGCCCATTTCTAACATCCATTATGCTGATTAACAAGCCACTAATTTCACAAATGAAAACCCCGTTTTGACTTCAGCATGCTAATTAGCAAAATGTCTGGTGTTGATCAGAGTTAAAGATAGCTGAAGTGCTTGTAGGAGCTGCCTCTGGAGAATGGGCTTTCTGTAATGAAGCCAGCTGTAGTGCACATTCCTGATTAGAGCAACTGTCTTTACCTTGAAGCAACTAGTACCCACTTCTGGAGCACACACTCTCTGTTGCAGTATTATAAAGCAGATGACACACAATATCACAAGTTGCTTATAGTAGACATCCACATGGAGGCTCCTTTTAGGTGGATGGATACACAAGTATGATGCATGCTCAGGACTGCAGGAGTACATTTTTGATTCCTCAGCATATGGATGGTATTTAAAGCCATGTAACTAGATGAGCTCATTCAGGGAGTGAGAACATATGAGAGAGAAAGAGGTCCACTGAGACTTGGGACACTCCAACTTTTCAGGGTCAGTTAAAGGAGGACATAGCCAAGGAGAAAAAGAAGTGGCCGGTGATGTAGGCAGATGGCCAGAAAAGTTTGTTGACATGAAAGCTAATTGAGAAAGGTTTCAAAAAGGAGGAATGACCAAATGGGTCAAATGTTCCAAGAGAATAAGTAATGAGATTGAGAACCGTCCATTGAGTTTACCCAGATTGAAATGATTGATATCCTAATAAGGGTAGTTCCCTCAGTGGCAGAGATAGAAACCAGATTGGAGTGGATTAAGGAGAAAATGGGAAGCAGGGAAGCAGAAACAAGAGTTTGCACAACTCTTCGGAGTCATTTCCTATGGAAGGAAAAAGAGAAATGGATTGGTAGTTGGAGAGTACAGGCGGTCTAAGAGGTGTCTGTTTTGGTTGTTGTTGGTTTTACTGTGTGAGATACTGCAGCCTGTTTGTATGCCGGCAAGAATGATCCATTACAGAGGAGCTGTGAAGTAAGATGAGCACCCCATCTTGATGCTATGCCATGGGTGGGACACTGCTCCTTTCCACTATTCCCATCCCAGTTAGTAAATTCCCTGCCACCAGATTTCCTTCTTAGAGTTGTAGGAGTTGCGTGGTAATTTATTAGGGTGGAAAAAAATTTCCAGAAGATTTAGAATTCTAGAATAAAAGACCAAGGAATACATATTCCAGTCCTTGCACCCCTAGACCATGGCCCAGGGGTAGATGAGAGCCTTCTCCTCTGTTACCAATTTGCAGTGGGTTTTGCCTGAGAAATGTTCTAATTGACCCGATCCTCAAGTCCCAAACCTATCCTGACCACCTGTTATATCAGCCTCAGTAATTGCTGAAACAGCCTCTGGTAACAAGATTAGGGATCTGCCAGTGTCAGAGTAAAAGTGAAAAGAAGAAACATCCAACCATGAACCAGAGAGATGAACTCCATGCTCCACTGAGTGGGCGCTGAGGCTCTCTCCATCTCTTCCTGAGATCATGAATTATTACTAACTCAGAAGCCTGCTATGTTGCAAAGGATCAACATAGCAGACCCAGACAAGCCCAGGAAGTAAGGAAGCTGAATGTAATCCTCTCCTCCCTCTCTACACTGAGGGCTCTAGCCCCCTAGTTGTGGGGTTAGATATGTGCCTGACTAGCCTTACTCTCCCACCCAGTCATCACAGTCAATTCATTCCTGTGTTTTGGTGACCCTGACTAGGGACTTCAGGATAAAATGTGACCTCACAAAGGCCCCTTCTACCTCCTTAGTGCTGCATCCATGCCCAGCTTGATTAGCCAGGAACTCAATATCTTTCTCCTGAAACTTTTTTGCTTCTAGCCTTTCCATTCTTCTATACTCCAGCTTATGGAGTTAATCATCCTGAGAGAAATTTTATTCTACATTCCCTGCTGTAAAATGAAAACTGCCACTGGTTCTTCACTGCCTACAGATTGAAAACAAATACCTTACAAAGGATGCAAGACCTTTCCTAGATTGCCCCCACCTCTTTTAAGCCCTCTTTGCCTCCTTCCACTTTGTTGCCACCTAACTGCCACCAGAGGTATCAAGGGTGTCTGGTCCTTGGGCAAAGGCACAAGCTGTTTCCTTCACTGGAAACACTCTGACCCTTCTCTGTCTCATGAGCTCTTATCCATCAATACCCAGCTCAAATGTCATTTTCCCTCTGAATCCTACTGCTGTGGGCTTTGTTGGTTGCCCACCCAGCAACTATTTTCTTCCTCCTTTATATCACTTCCTATACCATGCATATATGACTCAAGAGAAGTTTATTTCAGGGAAGGGGTCTTTTTAGTTAAAACCCTTTGCTTGCAATGTTCCAGGTGAATGGTGTTGTCCCAAGAGCAGGTATATGCTCTGAAATGACTGAAGGAAAGAAAGGTTTTTCCACAGTTGGAGCAGACTTTTTTCTCTCTTTCCTACTGGACACAAAGAAGCTGCTGGCCATTATTTTGCAGCCAGTTAGGGAAGCTGAGGTCAAATTCAGCCCACAAAAGAGGGCAGAGCTGTGAGAATAGCAGAGAAATGGAGCTGGTGCCATGGCCAGACTATAACTTTTGCTTTCCATGACTTGGATGTGGTGTTTTGTAAGATGATTTTCTTATTGTTTAACTTGATTTGCATTGAGTTTTCTGGTACTTGCAGCTGAATGCCCCCTACAAATGCATCCTCTCTCCCTTGCCTGGAGAGAGTTCGCATTCCTTGATGCTCCACCCCGACGCCCACCCGAATTAGACTTGGTCACAGCACACTTACAGGCTGTGACTTCATCAATATCTGTGTATCTTTAGTGTCTCATACAGTTCCCAGCGAACCACAGGCTGATGAATGTAGAAGGTATAAACAGATGAATGGATAAATCCCTTGATAATCCTGAAAAGCCAATCCAATGAATCACAAGTTATTAAGAGGAAGGTAACAAATAAGAAACAAAGAGAGGGAAGAGCCTTTTCAAAGGGAACAGGTTAACAACTGAAGAGATGTCAATGTTTTGGATTTATTAGTATCTTTAAACTCAGTTTCCTATCGTGGCCCTACTTGCAACAGGGAACAGAAACTGCGGTAAAGTCAAGGCAGGTGAATCCACCTAAGAGCTTAATACAGAGTACAGATGTCTTGTAGGATCAAATCTTGTCTCCAGAACTTATAGCACCTGGACTTTGAGCAACCTCTCTGAGCTTCACTTTCTTCTCTGTGCTATCAGGATGATGATATCTCACAGGGCTGCTTGAGGTTTAAACAAGGTTAAAAACTAAAAAGAACTTATCCTAGTACGTGGGTCAGTAGCTGCCTAAGATCCTCCAGGGAAGTGCGGGAGACAGGCAGGTAGTTATATGTGTGTTTGTTTTAACTGAGAAAGATCCCCTTCATAGAGAAGCTCTCTACTGTCATTCCCTTAAGATCCTTGATTTCTGTCTCCACTTGTATTACAGCTTAGCACAGACACAGCTGTGGAGATGAAGGCAGGGCATCCCTTATCTTGTGACAGGAGCACTATAGTGTGCTACTTAAAATAAACTGGAACAGAAGAAGTTGGGAGCTCAAGTAGGAAGAAAAGGATGAAAATGGTTAGTTGCTGAACCCCTCTTCTGGCTGGGGCAGCTGTTCTCCAGCCTGGCATTCAGTGACATGGGTGTAATTATGCCCATCTTACAAAAAAGGACTCCTAGACATAGGCAGCCTAAGAACTTCCCCAAAGTCACACAGATAATCAGGGGTAGAGTTTTTAACCCAAGTTCATTTGGTTTAAGAGCTCAAGAGGGAAGCCAGAGAGACCGAGAATTAGAGAGATTCTGGGGTCATAGTACATCAGAGTGGCGTCATAGGGAGCTGAGACCACACAACTGGTCTATTTGCACTTTTTTCTAGGTCCTGAGAAAGAATGATCTATTAGTAATTTAATCCATTCCCTGAAGTTGGTGCAACAGAATTCTCTGACAACCTGCATTTAGGCCAGTCCACAGGGGGACGAGAAAAAATGAAGTAGGACTCTCAGAAATCATGTTCCTTACATGAAAATAGATCAGGCAGTGGGAGGGGGTGAACCAAAAATAGCCTGAGGGAGTGAGAGACAAAACATGTGAAACAGTGAAAGGGAGGCTGAGACAACTGTGATGTGGTGAAGAAAGGGCACAACGAAGCAGGGAGAGGAGCAGGCGCAGGGATGAGATGGAATGGTTTTCTTTCAGGATTCTGTTAAACCAGCCATTCATCCCCTCAGGCAGATTGTTCCTAAAAAGACAGGGTATTTTAAATTATGCCAGCTTAGTTAAAGCACCACTTCCTTGGTAGTCAACGTGTCCTTCCAGGAACATCTATTTTCTGAAGAAAATAAATAAACAGATATTTTCCCCTAGATTTGAAAATAACACGTTTATTATATAAAATTTAGAAAGTACAGAAAACCATGATGAACAAAGTCACTCATCCCACCACATAAATATTACCATTACTAGCATCTTATATATTGACTTCATGTCCCCCATTTATATATGTGTGTATGTGTATATGAACTTATTATATATGTGTGTGTATGTGTATATTCATAAATGTTTCTGCTTGTAACTTTGCAGCATCATGGATATATGATGATATATGATATATATATATCATCTTTATATATATATATATATATATATATATGCTTGATATATGTATATATATCTTGAGGTAAATCCATGATGCTGCAAAGTAATAAACAGAAACATTTATGTCTCCAAATTCCTGAACAGAGATCCATGTTGCTGAGATCCAATTCTGGAGGTAATTCTCCAGAATTACCTGTGTTCTGGTTGATATCAGATCCTTATCTTCTGAAAGATTTTTCAGGCTTCTTTTATGCCCTATTTCTTCTGCATCATAAAATAGATTTTAGAATATTAGTTGAACACACACATTCCTCCATCTGCCACCTCATTTCTCGTCTCCACCTCTTGAGAGAATTGTCTTCATAGGTTGATGTCACTTCATCTCTAATTCATTCCTGTTTTAAAATTACTGTATGTATAATATATAATTTATATTGTTATTAATTCATTTTATTATGTTTTATTCATTTAATTAAATAATTATACCTGTTGATTAATTATATAGTTATATATAATTAATAATTACTTGTTTTAAAATTTTACTTTTATGTACCTCCACAAATTCAGCCCCTGGTGAGAATTATCTGTAACTCTTCTCCCAGAGTTGATTTAGTTTCTCCAGAAAAGACTACCAGTTTCTTTTCCAGACCTGCTGGAGTTCTGGAAGAGAAGTGGGGAAAGAAGGCTGATGCCTTACTTTGCAAAAAGCAGACTCTTACTTATTCCCCTTGTTTTAGCAATCACCTCACCACCTCTGCTGTTCATGGGACTGAAGTGAAATCTGGGGGTCTAACTGCCCTTCATAAGACTTGCAGGCCGCTCTCTCATTTTCAGCTCATCCTCTCAGTCCTGCTGTGGTAAATGGACCTAATTCTTCACCCCTCCCTTCATCCATGGCCTTTGCCACATGACCTGGCAGTTCCTCTCACTAAAGAATCAAAGTTTCTTCCTCATCCCTTAAATTTAGGCTGGGTTATGTGACTTGCTTTGGCCAATACAGTGAGGTCAGAGTGACAGTGTTCCAGTTCTGAACCCCGTCCTTAGGAGGTCTAGAACTGTTCCCTTGTACTCCAGTGCCTCTGCCCTCACCAGGGACAGGCATGACTGCTAGCAAACTGGCCTCAGGAAGAGGATGTGGAGTACAGCTGCCCCAGCTGAGGAGACCCAGCTGAGCCCATCCTTGAGAAACGCCCACAGCTGACCCACAAATGCATGAGCAGTCCAGCTAATCTTCAGACATGTGAACGATAGTTTCCTGTATGCCATCGAGGTTATATGATTGTTATACATTTTACTGTGACTATACTTAATCCATGCACTTTGCTTCTCCAATACTTAAGGTTATCAGTGGGGTTGGAGGTTGGTGGGACTTTCATCTATTTTGTCTTTGTCCTCTTCTTTTCAAACATTTACCACTTCTCCATCTAACTCATCTGATCTTCATGTCCACATTGTGTTAATAACTCTCTTTCATTGTTTGTCACCCATTGTTTGTCCTTCTCAATTTTTACCTTTTTTCTTTCTTTCTTTTTTTTTTTTTTTTTTTACTCTTTATTGTCCCTTTAGAGGCTTATTCCAGGGTTGAGGAAATAGAGATAAGTGCATGTATTTAATCAGAAGATCCTCTTTCCTTAAAAACTCCGCTCCCTTAGCATGACAGAGACAATGCTATTGTTCATCAAACAATTTTTATTTTTCTACTGGGTACAGACCTCCCAGCTGCTTGCATCTGGGTTCCAGCCTAGGTGATTAGTTCTGGCCAACAGAATGTGAGCAGAAATGATTTATGCCACTTTCATGGCTTTCTCTTTTCCCCACTATCTTTTTTTTTTCGGCTCTGCCATGCGGATTGCAGAATCCTAGTTCTCCGACCAGGTATTGAACCCCAGCCCCTGGCATTGAGAGCACCATGTCCTGACCACTGGACCACCAGGGAATTCCCTCCCACTATCTTATATACAGTATATTGGTAGTAATTATTATTTAGTCTTTAGGGTACAGAATATCAAAGAGAATTTTGGCTGTGCTGAGAAGGAATGAACATCCTCCATACATGGAAACATGGGATTTTGTATCTCCCTATTTTGGGGAGAGGAAGAGTAACAGTAGCTTTTTATTCATGCTATATCTAAATGCATGCTATTAGGTGGGTGCATGATGCTGATATTGCTGTTGTTTAGGAGTTAAATACGGATAGAAGGGTGTGTTTGGACACTGAAAATCCAAAGGAGTACCAAGTATTATTTATTAAACTTTGTACCTTTGCTGCCATTTTCAGCTCTTCTTTCTACTTAAGTTTGTAAAGCCTAAAATATCATTTTTCAGACTTACTTAAAAGATAGTTTCCAGGACTTCCTGGGTGGTGCCATGATTAAGAATCCACCTGCCAATGCAGGGGACACAGGTTCAAACCCTGGTCCGGGAAGATCCCACATATCGAGGAGCAACTAAGCCTGTGTACCACAACTACTGAGCCTGCTGCGTGCCACAACTACTGAAGCCCACGTGCCTAGAGCCCGTGCTCCACAGCAAGAGAAGCCACCACAATGAGAAGCCCGTGCACTGCAACGAAGAGTAGCCCCCGCTTGCCACAACTAGAGAAAGCCCACGTGCAGCAACGAAGACCCAATGCAGCCAAAAATAAATAAAATAAATAAATTTATATAAGGAGATAGTTTCCAGTTAGAGTCTTCAAATTAGAGGCACTACTATGACTACCCTGAGTCTCACAGGAGGTTGTGAAGTCCAAACTACACTCTGTGCTAAGGAGTGGGCGGACACCACAGAGAGGCACTGCTTTCTCTAGACTGGTTATTGCTAGTCCAGCCAACCAAGTGACCCAAGGGAGCCCACTTTTTCCTTATCCATGTGATATTGAACTTCTGGACCTAGATACCTTGCCATATGCTTTCCACGTACACTATGCCAGTTTTTTCATCTTGAGTGCAGATGTATGAATTCAGCAATCACAGCACCATGGTGCAGGAGCAGTATGGAGGTGATGGGATGACTCAGAGGTCCCTGCCAAGATGACTGACCCAAAGTATGGGACAGACAGTAAGAATACTTCTAAAGAAGCCACTCACCTATTCAAAAGGAAACATCTGAAATCATGAGGCACATGGTACTTCTAGGAGAACTGTCACCTAAGCCACTCTGAGTCCTTTGGTGTGTTTCTCACAGGTGGTAACCTCAACTAACATGTCATGATGCTGGACTTGCTATTTTGTACTGGTTGTGCTGGGGAACAGTGGGTAGCGATTTTAGTGTATGCCGATAATACCAACCCTTTTGCCTACTTCTGGTGCCTTCTGGCCAACTCTACTGAATCACAACACTTAGTACCCTGCCAATGAAACTAACAACAATGAATCATAGAACAAGAGGCTGAGAAAGCTAGGTAACATGTCTCTTCTCTCTTCAGGAGTCATTGGAGGAGGCTTGAGAGTAATGCTGTGAATTTTGTTAGCATTTTCTCATCCGCTGGGCTACAGGCGCAGATGCTATTGACCCAGCTATACTTTTCAGACTGAAGAATATGTCCCTCCTGGCGGTTCTTAAGAATGAACTCCTTTGTCTGCCTTAGGTGGAAAGGATCTGCCTCCTGAGGGTAGTCAGCCGACCATTACTAACCATCTTCCAGTGTCTCTTAAAGCGATGCCAGTGACTAGTCTCATAGCTCTCAGGATTGGAATGGTATGTTTCTGACAGTGGGATATAGTGCATAGACACAAACTTTCAGAATCAGAAGATAGGTTGAGAGCATCTCCTGCAGGACCCCAGCAAAGATCCACGGAAACTGGCTATAGCCCAGGGCTTCAACCAGTCAACGTTAGTCAACCCAAAGGCTTGGACCCCAGGAACCTTGTCAGATCATGGGAGGGTTTGATGCTTCTCCAACCCAGAATGCTAACGTAGGAAATCTTGCCAGTAACTCACCATGTCATACAGTTGCAACCAAGTCTTAGATACCAATTCCCTGCTCACACCAGGAGTGGGGTTATTGCTTCATCAACCATAAACATGGAGTTGGCAGAACTGGGCTAGAGCAAAATTCTAGCACTCACATTCTATTGAATAAATGCCACTATGCCAAGTGAAGGGGTGATGCTTTCTCAGTCACACAGTCTAAAAGTCCCATAGCCCAAGGGCTGGAGTCCAGTATTTGACTCTGCTAAATTTCTGAGCCTTGACCAAGAATGTAGCAAGCCATGGGGAACCTGAATATGTGCCACAATGCCTATATCCAAGAGAGTTTTTTTCCCAAGATATGTTGTTCTGACAAGCATAGTATGGTTGCTGGTTGCTGTTTGTCCTGTTTTGCATGGTACTCAGTATTCAACTTTGGTCCTTTTCTCTCCCCATGCTCTCTTTCTTGATGACATCATCAATTACTATAGTTTCAAATGTCATCTATATGATGACGGTTCTCAACTATATGCTGTACTTGTACCTTCAACTTCTCTGAACTCAAGAATTAAATCCCCAACTACTCAGATGGATATCTCCATCTGAATGTCTCACAGACATCTTAGATTTGTTATGTCCCAAACTAGAATACTTTATCTCTTTCTCCACTGCTACTAACCTTTTCTGTGCCATTCTTCTACCTATCACGTGGATGTCATCATCACTCAAATGGAACACAGATTCCATCTTTGCCCTCCTCTACCTCATTCTTATGGCAAAGTGATCTTTCAAAATGTAAACCACGTCATCCAATCTCACTGTTTATTTGTTTAATGACTAAACAAATGCCAAATTCATATGATATAAAAGGCCACCAACTACGTCCATGATGACATATCTTATCCTTCAAGACTCAGCTTGAAAGTCACCTTTTCTAACCACCCGTTTTATTATGTTATCTAAAGTAAGTCCACATCCTTATTCTTTAACTGAGTACCTTTCACAATTGGTAGTCATTTAGCTTGTTTGCTTAATTGTGAGAAGTGTTTTATTGTTCCATTAGCTCCTTAAGGGCAAATATGGGCAAATTTTATTCATCATTTTCCCAGATTTGGGACAATAACCAGTACATAGTCAGTGCTCAATAACTACTTATAGAATAAAATAAATGACATATCTAGCATGACTTTTACTGAGTACCTCCTCACAGCATTACTCGCCTTTTTTTGTGTGTTTGTGTTTTTCTTTTTTTAACATCTTTATTAGAGTATAATTGCTTTACAATGTTGTGTTAGTTTCTGCTGTATAACAAAGCGAAGAGGCTATATGTATACATATATCCCCATATCCCCTCTCTCTTGCGTTCACTCCCTATCCCACCCCTCTAGGTGATCACAAAGCACCGAGCTGATCTCCCTGTGCTATGCAGCTGCTTCCCACTAGCTATCAGTTTTACATTTGATAGTATATATATGTCAATGCTACTCTCTCATTTTGTCCCAGCTTCCCCTTCCCCCTCCCCATGTCCTCAAGTCCATTTTCTATGTCTGTGTCTTTATTCCTGTCCTGCCCCTAGGTTCACCAAAATAATTTTTTTTAGATTCCATATATATGTGTTAGCATACGGTATTTCTTTTTCACCTTCTGACTTCACTCTGTATGACAGACTCTAGGTCCATCCACCTCACTACAAATAATTCAGTTTTGTTTCTATTTATGGCTAATATTCCATTGTATATATGTGCCACATCTTATTTACCCATTCATGTCTCGGTGGACACTTAGGTTGTTTCCATGTCTTGGATATTGTAAACAGTGCTGCAGTGAACATTGTGGTACATGACTCTTTTTTAATTATGGTTTTCTCAGGGTATATGCCCAGTAGTTGGATTGCTGGGTCATACGGTAGTTCTATCTTTAGTTTTTAAGGAACCTCCATACAGTTCTCCATAGTGGCTGTATCAATTTACATTCCCACCAACAGTGCAAGAGGGTTCCCTTTTCTCCACACCCTCTCCAGCATTTATTGTTTGTAGATTTATTGACGATGGCCATTCTGACCGGTGTGAGGTGATACCTCATTGTGGTTTTAATTTGCACTTCTCTAATGATTACCGATGTTGAGCATCCTTTCATGTGTTTGTTGGCGATCTGTATATCTTCTTTGTAGAAAATGTCTGTTTAGGTCTTCTGCCCATTTTTGGATTGGGTTGTTTGTTTCTTTGATATTGAGGTGCATGAACTGCTTGTATATTTTGGAGATTAATCCTTTGTCAGTTGCTTCGTTGTCAAATATTTTCTCCCATTCTGAGGGTTGTTTTTTGTCTTGTTAATAGTTTCCTTTGCTGTGCAAAAGCTTTTAAGTTTCATTAGGTCTCATTTCTTTATTTTTGTTTTTATTTCCATTTGTCTAGGAGGTGGGTCAAAAAGGATCTTGCTTTGATTTATGTCATAGAGTGTTCTGCCTATGTTTTCCTCTAAGATTTTATAGTGTATAGCCTTACATTTAGGGTTTTAATCCATTTTGAGTTTATTTTTGTGTATGGTGTTAGGAAGTGTGCTAATTTCATTCTTTTACATGTAGCTGTCCAGTTTTCCCATTACCACTTATCTAAGAGGCTGTCTTTTCTCCATTGTATATTCTTGCGTCCTTTAACAAAGATAAGGTAACCATATGTGCGTGGCTTTCTCTCTGGGCTTTCAATCCTATTCCACTGATCTATATTTCTGTTTTTGTGCCAGTAGCATACTGTCTTGATTACTGTAGCTTTATAGTATAGTCTGAAGTCAGGGAGCTTGACTCCTCCAGCTCCATTTTTCTTTCTCAGGATTGCTTTGGCTATTCAGGGTCTTTTGTGTTTCTATACAAATTGTGAACTTTTTTGTTGTAGTTCTGTGAAAAAAAACCATTGGTAGTTTGATAGGGATTGCATGGAATATGTAGATTGCTTTCGGTAATATAGTCATTTTCACAATGTTGATTCTTCCAATCCAAGAACATGGTAATCTCTCCATCTGTTTGTATCATCTTTAATTTCTTTCATCAGTGTCTTATAATTGTCTGCATACAGGTCTTTTGTCTCCTTAGGTAGGTTTATTCCTAGGAATTTTATTCTTTTTGTTGCAGTGGTAAATGGGAGTGTTTCCTTAATTTCTCTTTCAGATTTTTCATCGTTAGTGTATAGAAAGAGATTTCTATGCATTAATTTTGTATCCTGCTACTTTACCAAATTTATTGATTAGCTCTGGCAGTTTTCTGGTAACATCTTTAGGATTTTCTGTATATAGTATCATGTCTTCTGCAAACAGTGACAGTTTTACTTCTGTTCTGATTTGGACACCTTTTATTTCTTTTTCTTCTCTGATCACTGTGGCTAATTTCCAAAACTATGTTGAATAATAGTGGTGAGAGTGGGCAATGTTGTCTTGTTCCTGAACTTAGTGGAAATGGTTTCAGTTTACCACCATTGAGAATGATGTTGACTGTGGGTTTGTCATATATGGCCTTTATTATGTTGAGGTAAGTTCCCTGTATGCCTGCTTTCTGGAGGGTTTTTATAATAAATCAGTGTTGAATTTTGTCAAAAGCTTTTTCTGCATCTATTGAGATTATCATATGGTTTTTATTCTTCAGTTTGTTAATATGGTGTATCACATTCATCGATTGCATATATTGAAGGATCCTTGCATTCCTGGGATATACCCCACTTGATCATGGTGTATGATCCTTTTAATGTGCTATTGGATTCTGTTTGCTAGGATTTTGTTGAGGATGTTTGCTTCTATGTTCATCAGTGATATTGGCCTGTAGTTTTCTTTCTTTGTGACATCTTTGTCTGGTTTTGGTATCAGGGTGATGGTGGCCTTGTAGAATGAGTTTGGGAGTGTTTCTTCTGCTATATTTTGGAAGACTTTTAGAAGGATAGGTTTTAGCTCTTCTCTAAATGTTTGATAGAATTCGTCTGTGAAGCCATCTGGTCCTGGGCTCTTGTTTGTTGGAAGATTTTTAATCACAGTTTCAATTTCAATACTTGTGATTGGTCTGTTTATATTTTCTATTTCTTCCTGGTTTAGTCTTGGAAGGTTGTGCATTTCTAAGAATTTGTCCATTGCTTCCAGGTTGTCCATTTTTTTTGTATATAGTTGCTTGTAGTAATCTCTCATGATGCTTTGCATTTCTGTAGTGTCAGTTGTGACTTCTCCTTTTTCATTTCTAATTCTATTGATTTGAGTCTTCTTCTCCCTTTTTTTCCTGTTGAGTCTGGCCAGTGGTTTATCAATTTTGTTTATCTTCTCAAATAACAAGCTTTTAGTCTTATTGATCTTTGCTGTTGTTTCCTTCATTTGTTTTTTATTTATTTCTGATCTGATCTGTATGATTTCTTTCCTTTAACTTTGGGTTATTTTTGTTCTTCTTTCTCTAATTGCTTTAGGTGTAAGGTTAGGTTGTTTATTTGCAGTGTTTCTTGTGTCTTGAGGTAGGATTGTATTGCTAGAAACTTCCCTCTTAGAACTGGTTTTGCTGCATCCCATAGGTTTTGGGTCATCGTGTTTTCATTGTTATTTGTTTTTAGGTATTTTTTAATTTCCTCTTTTATTTCTTCAGTGATCTCTTGGTTATTCAGTAGCGTATTGTTTAGCTTCCATATGTTTGTATTTTTTACAGTTTCTTTTCCTGTAATTGATATCTAGTCTCATAGAGTTGTGGTCAGAAAAGATACTTGATGTGATTTCAATTTTCTTAAATTTACTGAGGCTTGATTTGTGACCCAAGATATGATCTGTCCTGAAGAATGTTCCATGAGCACTTGAGAAGAAAGTGTATTCTGTTGTTTTTGGATGGAATGTCCAATAAATATTAAGTCCGTCTTGTTTATTATGTCATTTAAAGCTTGTGTTTCTCTATTTATTTTCATTTTGGATGGTCTGTCCATGGTGAAAGTGGGTATTAAAGTCCCATTCTATTATTGTGTTACTGTCGATTTCCCCTTTATGGCTGTTAGCATTTGCCTTATGTATTTTTCTTTTTTTTTAACATCCTTATTGGGGTATAATTGCTTTACAATGGTGTGTTAGTTTCTGCATTATAACAAAGTGAATCAGCTATACATATACATATGTTCCCATATTTCTTCCCTCTTGCGTCTCCCTCCCTCCCACCCTCCCTATTCCACCCCCCCAAGGCAGTCACAAAGCACCAAACTGATCTCCCTGTGCTATGTGGCTGCTTCCCACTAGCTATCTACCTTACGTTTGGTAGTGTATATATGTCTATGCCTCTCTCACGCTTTGTCAGAGCTCACCCTTCCCCCTCCCCATATCCTCAAGTCCGTTCTCCAGTAGGTCTGCGTCTTTATTCCTGTCTTACCCCTAGGTTCTTCATGACATTTTTTTTTCTTAAATTCCATATATATGTGTTAGCATACGGTATTTGTCTTTCTCTTTCTGACTTACTTCACTCAGTATGACAGACTCTGGGTCTGTCCACCACATTACAAATAGCTCAATTTCGTTTCTTTTTATGGCTGAGTAATATTCCATTGTATATATGTGCCACATCTTCTTTATCCATTCATCTGATGATGGGCACTTAGGTTGTTTCCATCTCCAGGCTATTGTAAATAGAGTTGCAGTGAACATGACTCTTTTTGTATTTTGGTTTTCTCAGGGTATATGCCCAGTAGTGGGATTGCTGGGTCATATGGTAGTTCTATTTGTAGTTTTTTAAGGAACCTTCATACTGTTCTCCATAGTGGCTGAACCAATTCACATTCCCACCAGCAGTGCAAGAGTGTTCCCTTTTCTCCACACCCTCTCCAGCATTTATTGTTTCTAGATTTTTTGATGATGGCCATTCTGACTGGTGTGAGAAGATATCTCATTGTAGTTTTGATTTGCATTTCTCTAGTGATTAATGATGTTGAGCATTCTTTCATTTGTTTGTTGGCAGTCTGTATATCTTCTTTGGAGAAATGTCTATTTAGGTCTTCTGCCCATTTTTGGATTGGGTTGTTTTTTTGTTATTGAGCTGCATGTAAATTTTGGAGATTAATCCTTTGTCAGTTGCTTCATTTGCAAATATTTTCTCCCATTCTGAGGGTTGTCTTTTTGTCTTGTTTATGGTTTCCTTTGCTGTGAAAATGCTTTTAAGTTTCATTAGGTCCATTTGCTTATTTTTCTGTTTATTTCCATTTCTCTAGGAGGTGGGTCAAAAAGGATCTTGCTGTGATTTATGTCATAGAGTGTTCTGCCTATGTTTTCCTCTAAGAGTTTGAGAGCTTCTGGCCTTACATTGAGGTCTTTAATCCATTTTGAGCTTACTTTTGTGTATGGTGTAGGGAGTGGTCTAATCTCATACTTTTACATGTAGCCATCCAGTTTTCCCAGCACCCCTTATTGAAGAGGCTGTCCTTTCTCCACTGTACTTTCCTGCCACCTTTACCAAAGATAAGGTGTCCATATGTGCGTGGGTTTATCTCTGGGCTTTCTATCCTGTTCCATTGATCTATCTTTCTGTTTTTGTACCAGTACCATACTGTCTTGATTACTGTAGCTTTGTAGTATAGTCTGAAGTCAGGGAGCCCGATTCCTCCAGCTCCGTTTTTCGTTCTCAAGATTGCTTTGCCTGTTCGGGGTCTTTGGTGTTTCCATATAAATTGTGAAATTTTTGGTTCTGTTTCTGTGAAAAATGCCAGTGGTAGTTTGATAGGGATTGCATTGAATCTGTAGATTGCTTTGGGTAGTAGAGTCATTTTCACAATGTTGATTCCAATCCAAGGGCATGGTATATCTCTCCTTCTGTTTGTATCATCTTTAATTTTTTTCATCAGTGTCTTATAATTTTCTGCATACAGGTCTTTTGTCTCCTTAGGTAGGTTTATTCCTAAATATTTTATTCTTTTTGTTGCAATGGTAAATGGGAGTGTTTTCTTAATTTCACTTTCAGATTTTTCATCATTAGTGTATAGGAATGCCAGAGATTTCCGTGCATTAATTTTGTATCCTGCTACTTTACCAAATTCATTGATCAGCTCTAGTAGTTTTCTGGTAGCATCTTTAGGATTCTCTATGTATAGTATCATGTCATCTGCAAACAGTGACAGCTTTACTTCTTCTTTTCTGATTTGGATTCCTTTTATTTCTTTTTCTTCTCTGATTGCTGTGGCTAGAACTTCCAAAACTATGTTGAATAAGAGTGGTGAGAGTGGGCAACCTTGTCTTGTTCCTAATCTTAGTGGAAATGCTTTCAGTTTTTCACCATTGAGGATGATGTTGGCTGTGGGTTTTTCATATATGGCGTTTATTATGTTGAGGAAAGTTCCCTCCGTGCCTACTTTCTGCAAGGTTTTTATCATAAATGGGTGTTGAATTTTGTCGAAAGCTTTCTCTGCATCTATTGAGATGATCATATGGTTTTTCTCTTTCAGTTTGTTAATGTGGTGTATCACGTTGATTGATTTGTGTGTATTGAAGAACCCTTGCATCCCTGGAATAAACCCCACTTGATCATGGTGTATGATCCTTTTTTTTTTTTTTAACATCTTTATTGGGGTATAATTGCTTTACAATGGTGTGCCAGTTTCTGCTTTATAACAAAGTGAATCAGTTATACATATACATATGTTCCCATATGTCTTCCCTCTTGCGTCTCCCTCCCTCCCACTCTCCCTATCCCACCCCTCCAGGCTGTCACAAAGCACCGAGCTAATATCCCTGTGCCATGCGGCTGTTTCCCACTAGCTATCTACCTTACTACGTTTGTTAGTGTGTATATGTCCATGACTCTCTCTCGCCCTGTCAAAGCTCACCCTTCCCCCTCCCCATATCCTCAAGTCCGTTCTCCAGTAGGTCTGCATCTTTATTCCTGTCTTACCCCTAGGTTCTTCATGACATTTTTTTTTTCTTAAGTTCCATATATGTGTGTTAGCATATGGTATTTGTCTTTTTCTTTCTGACTTACTTCACTCTGCATGACAGACTCTAGGTCTATCCATCTCATTACAAATAGCTCAATTTCGTTTCTTTTTAAGGCTGAGTAATATTCCATTGTATATATGTGCCACATCTTCTTTATCCATTCATCCAATGATGGGCACTTAGGTTGTTTCCATCTCCGGGCTATTGTAAATAGAGCTACAATGAACATTTTGGTACATGACTCTTTCTGAATTTTGGTTTTCTCAGGGTATATGCCCAGTAGTGGGATTGCTGGGTCATATGGTAGTTCTATTTGTAGTTTTTTAAGGAACCTCCATACTGTTCTCCATAGTGGCTGAACCAATTCACATTCCCACCAGCAGTGCAAGAGTGTTCCCTTTTCTCCACTCCCTCTCCAGCATTTATTGTTTCTAGATTTTTTGATGATGGCCATTCTGACTGGTGTGAGATGATATCTCATTGTAGTTTTGATTTGCATTTCTCTAATGATTAATGATGTTGAGCATTCTTTCATGTGTTTGTTGGCAGTCTGTATATCTTCTTTGGAGAAATGTCTATTTAGGTCTTCTGCCCATTTTTGGATTGGGTTGTTTGTTTTTTTGTTACTGAGCTGCATGTAAATTTTGGAGATTAATCCTTTGTCAGTTGCTTCATTTGCAAATATTTTCTCCCATTCTGAGGGTTGTCTTTTTGTCTTGTTTATGGTTTCCTTTGCTGTGCAAAAGCTTTGAAGTTTCATTAGGTCCCATTTGTTTATTTTTGTTTTTATTTCCATTACTCTAGGAGGTGGGTCAGAAAGGATCTTGCTGTGATTTATGTCATAGAGTGTTCTGCCTATGTTTTCCTCTAAGAGTTTGATAGTTTCTGGCCTTATATTTAGGTCTTTAATCCATTTTGAGCTTATTTTTGTGTATGGTGTTAGGGAGTGATCTAATCTCATACTTTTACATGTACCTGTCCAGTTATCCCAGCACCATTTATTGAAGAGGCTGTCCTTTCTCCACTGTACTTTCCTGCCACCTTTATCAAAGATAAGGTGTCCATATGTGCGTGGGTTTATCTCTGGGCTTTCTATCCTGTTCCATTGATCTTTCTGTTTTTGTGCCAGTACCATACTGTCTTGATTACTGTAGCTTTGTAGTATAGTCTGAAGTCAGGGAGCCTGATTCCTCCAGCTCCTTTTTTCGTTCTCAAGATTGCTTTGGCTATTCGGGGTCTTTGGTGTTTCCATACAAATTGCGAAAGTTTTTGTTCTAGTTCTGTGAAAAATGCCAGTGGTAGTTTGATAGGGATTGCATTGAATCTGTAGATTGCTTTGGGTAGTAGAGTCATTTTCACAATGTTGATTCTTCCCATCCAAGAACATGGTATATCTCTCCATCTATTTGTATCATCTTTAATTTCTTTCATCAGTGTCTTATAATTTTCTGCATACAAGTCTTTTGTCTCCTTAGGTGGGTTTATTCCTAGATATTTTATTCTTTTTGTTGCAATGGTAAATGGGAGTGTTTTCTTGATTTCACTTTCAGATTTTTCATCATTAGTATATAGGAATGCCAGAGATTTCCGTGCATTAATTTTGTATCCTGCTACTTTACCAAATTCATTGATTAGCTCTAGTAGTTTTCTGGTAGCATCTTTAGGATTCTCTATGTATAGTATCATGTCATCTGCAAACAGTGACAGCTTTACTTCTTCTTTTCCGATTTGGATTCCTTTTATTTCCTTTTCTTCTCTGATTGCTGTGGCTAAAACTTCCAAAACTATGTTGAATAAGAGTGGTGAGAGTGGGCAACCTTGTCTTGTTCCTGATCTTAGTGGAAATGCTTTCAGTTTTTCACCATTGAGGATGATGTTTGCTGTGGGCTTGTCATATATGGCCTTTATTATGTTGAGGAAAATTCCCTCTATGCCTACTTTCTGCAGGGTTTTTATCATAAATGGGTGTTGAATTTTGTCGAAAGCTTTCTCTGCATCTATTGAGATGATCATATGGTTTTTCTCCTTCAATTTGTTATTATGGTTTATCACATTGATAGATTTGCGTATATTGAAGAACCCTTGCATTCCTGGAATAAACCCCACTTGGTCATGGTGTATGATCCTTTTAACGTGCTGTTGGATTCTGTTTTCTAGTATTTTGTTGAGGATTTTTGCATCTATGTTCATCAGTGATATTGGCCTGTAGTTTTCTTTGTGACATACTTGTATGGTTGTGGTATCAGGGTGATGATGGCCTCGTAGAATGAGTTTGGGAGTGTTCCTCACTCTGCTATATTTTGGAAGAGTTTGAGAAGGATAGGTGTTAGCTCTTCTCTAAATGTTTGATAGAATTCGCCTGTGAAGCCATCTGGTCCTGGGCTTTTGTTTGTTGGAAGATTTTTAATCACAGAGTCAATTTGAGTGCTTGTGATTGGTCTGTTCATATTTTCTGTTTCTTCCTGATTCAGTCTTGGCAGGTTGTGCATTTCTAACAATTTGTCCATTTCTTCCAGGTTGTCCATTTTATTGGCATAGAGTTGCTTGTAGTAATCTCTCACGATCTTTTGTTTCTCTGAAGTGTCAGTTTTTACTTCTCCTTTTTCATTTCTAATTCTATTGATTTGAGTCTTCTCCCTTTTTTTCTTGAGGAGTCTGTCTAGTGGTTTATCAATTTTGTTTATCTTCTCAAAGAACCAGCTTTTAGTTTTATTGATCTTTGCTATCGTTTCCTTCATTTCTTTTTCATTTATTTCTGATCTGATCTTTATGATTTCTTTCCTTCTGCTAGCTTTGGGGTTTTTTTGTTCTTCTTTCTCTAATTGCTTGAGGTGCAAGGTTAGGTTGTTTATTCAAGATGTTTCCTGCTTCTTGAGGTGGGCTTGTATTGCTATAAACTTCCCCCTTAGAACTGGTTTTGCTGCATCCCATAGGTTTTGGGTCGTTGTGTCTCCATTGTCATTTGTTTCTAGGTATTTTTTTATTTCCTCTTTGATTTCTTTAGTGATCACTTCATTATTAAGTAGTGTATTGTTTAGCCTCCATTTGTTTGTATTTTTTACAGATCTTTTCCTGTAATTGATATCTAGTCTCATGGCGTTGTGGTCAGAAAAGATACTTGATACAATTTCAATTTTCTTAAATTTACCAAGGCTTGATTTGTGACCCAAGATATGATCTGTCCTGGAGAATGTTCCATGAGCACTTGAGAAAAATGTGTATTCTGTTGTTTTTGGATGGAGTGTCCTATAAATATCAATTAAGTCCATCTTGTTTAATGTATCATTTAAAGCTTGTGTTTCCTTATTTATTTTCATTTTGGATCATCTGTCCATGGGTGAAAGTGGGGTGTTAAAGTCCCCTACTATGAATGTGTTACTGTCGATCTCCCCTTTTATGGCTGTTAGTATTTGCCTTATGTATTGAGGTGCTCCTATGTTGGGTGCATAAATATTTACAATTGTTATATCTTCTTCTTGGATCGATCCCTTGATCATTATGTAGTGTCCTTCTTTGTCTCTTTTAATAGTCCTTATTTTAAAGTCTATTTTGTCTGATATGAGAATTGCTACTCCAGCTTTCTTTTGGTTTCCATTTGCATGGAATATCTTTTTCCATCCCCTTAGTTTCAGTCTGTATGTGTGTCTAGGTCTGAAGTGGGTCTCTTGTAGACAGCATATATAAGGGTCTTGTTTTTGTATCCATTCAGCTAATCTGTGTCTTTTGGTGGGAGCATTTAGTCCATTTACATTTAAGGTAATTATCGATATGTATGTTCCTATTCCCATTTTCTAAATTGTTTTGGGTTTGTTATTATAGGTCTTTTCCTTCTCTTGTGTTTCTTGCCTAGAGAAGTTCCTTTAGCATTTGTTGTAAAGCTGGTTTGGTGGTGCTGAACTCTCTCAGCTTTTGCTTGTCTGTAAAGGTTTTAATTTCTCCATCAAATCTGAATGAGATCCTTGCTGGGTAGAGTAGTCTTGGTTGCAGGTTTTTCTCCTTCATCACTTTCAGTATGTCCTGCCACTCCCTTCTGGCTTGTAGGGTTTCTGCTGAGAGGTCAGCTGTTAACCTTATGGGGATTCCCTTGTGTGTTATTTGTTGTTTTTCCCTTGCTGCTTTTAATATGCTTTCTTTGTATTTAATTTTTGACAGTTTGATTAATATGTGTCTTGGCGTATTTCTCCTTGTATTTATCCTGTATGGGACTCTCTGTGCTTCCTGGACTTGATTAACTATTTCCTTTCCCATATTAGGGAAGGTTTCAACTATAATCTCTTCAAATATTTTCTCAGTCCCTTTCTTTTTCTCTTCTTCTTCTGGAACCCCTATAATTCGAATGTTGGTGCGTTTAATGTTGTCCCAGAGGTCTCTGAGGCTGTCCTCAGTTCTTTTCATTCTTTTTTCTTTATTCTGCTCTGCAGTAGTTATTTCCACTATTTTATCTTCCAGGTCACTTATCCGTTCTTCTGCCTCAGTTATTCTGCTATTGATCCCATCTAGAGTACTTTTAATTTCATTTATTGCGTTGTTCATCGTTGCTTGTTTCATCTTTATTTCTTCTAGGTCCTTGTTAACTGATTCTTGCATTTTGTCCATTCTGTTTCCAAGATTTCGGATCATCCTTACTATCATTATTCTGAATTCTTTTTCAGGTAGACTGCCTATTTCCTCTTCATTTGTTAGGTCTGGTGCATTTTTATCTTGCTCCTTCATCTGCTGTGTGTTTTTCTGTCTTCTCATTTTGCTTATCTTACTGTGCTTGGGGTCTCCTTTTTGCCGGCTGCAGGTTCGTAGTTCCCGTTGTTTTTGATGTCTGTCTCCAGTGGCTAAGGTTGTTTCAGTGGGTTCTGTAGCTTCCTGGTGGAGGGGACTAGTGCCTGTGTTGTGGTGGATGAGGCTGGATCTTGTCTCTCTAGTGGGCAGGTTCACGTCTGGTGGTGTGTTTTGGGGTGTCTGTGGCCTTATTATGATTTTAGGCAGCCTCTCTGCTAATGGGTGGGGTTGTGTTCCTGTTTTGCTAGTTGTTTGGCATAGGTTGTCCAGCACTGTGGCTTGCTGGTCGTTGAGTGAAGCTGGGTGCTGGTGTTAAGATGGAGGTCTCTGGGAGATTTCCGCCATTTAATATTATGTGGAGCTAGGAGGTCTCTTGTTGACCAGTGTCCTGAAGTTGGCTCTCCTACCTCAGAGGCAGAGCCCTGACTCCTGGCTGGAGCACCAAGAGCCTTTCATCCACACGGCTCAGAATAAAAGGGAGAAAAAGTAGAGAGAATTAGTAGAAGTATGAGGAAAGAAAGAAGGAAAGGAGGAAAGGAAGGAAGGAAGAAAGAAGCAAAGAAGGAAAGAAAGGAGGGAGGGAGGGAGGAAGGAAGGAAGGAGGGAGGGAAAGAAGGAAAAAAGACAAAGTAAGAAGATACAGTAAAAATAAAATAAAGTATAATATAGTTATTGAATTAAAAAATATTTAGAAAAAAAAAAAGGGACGGATAGAACCTTAGGACAAATGTTGGAAGCAAAGCTATACGGAGAAAATCTTACACAGCAGCATACACATACACCCTCACAAAAAGAGGTAAAGGGGGAAAAATATATCTTGCTCTCAGAGACCACCTCCTCAATTTGGGGTGATTCGTTGTCTAAAGGAGGGAAGGAAGGAAGGAAAGAAAGAAAGAACGAAGGTAAAGTATAATAAAGTTATTACAATTAAAATTAATTATTAAGAAAAAAAATTTTTTAAAAAAACCGTGGACGGATAGAGCCCTAGGACAAATGGTGGAAGCAAGACTATACAGACAAGATCCCACACAGAAGCATACACGTACACATTCACAAAAAGAGGAAAAGGGAAAAAAATCATAGATCTCGCTCCTAAAGTCCACCTCTTCAATTTGGGATCATTCCTTGTCTATTCAGGTATTCCACAGATGCAGGGTATATCAAGTTGATTGTGGAGCTTTAATCCGCTGCTTCTGAGGCTGCTGGGAGAGATTTCCCTTTCTCTTCTTTGTTCTCACAGCTCACAGGAGCTCAGCTTTGGATTTGGCCCTGCCTCTGCGTGTAGGTTGTTGGAGGGCGTCTGTTTTTTGCTCAGACAGGACGGGGTTAAAGGAGCCGCTGATTCGGGGGCTCCGGCTCACTCAGGCCG